>NW_024068910.1:0-85809 GCF_009389715.1 Phoenix dactylifera | reverse complement strand
ATTGGATTAGATCATGTTTGCAAGATAACATCCTAGCAGGTGTTGCAAACCTTAGCTCCTGATTCGAACTGGATTCGAATCTGATTCGAATTGGATTCGAATCTGATTCTTAATTGATCTAATTTGATTAGATCATATTCTA
Organism: Phoenix dactylifera; assembly: GCF_009389715.1. NCBI lineage: Eukaryota > Viridiplantae > Streptophyta > Magnoliopsida > Arecales > Arecaceae > Phoenix > Phoenix dactylifera. The sequence goes on along the minus strand of NW_024068910.1, from coordinate 85,667 downwards.
ATATGGGTTAGCCAAGAGTTGGCACTAAATTGGCTTGATTTGAGTCTAATTGGATTAGATTTGATAAAACATTTAATTTTGACCGTTGGATCAACATTTGGATGAAGAGAAGGATCAAATGGATGGCGCCATGGATTAGAGCCATTGGATCTTCATCATGGGATGATGGGAGATCATGATCTCATGATGGACTTGTGATATTGACTTAGTCAACATCAGATGGCGTGAGAAAGAAGGGAATACGGTGAATTTAGAATGGCGCCTCATGAAGAAGTGCCACTTGGATTGGATAAAGATGACACGTCATCATATCCTAACTACTTTCCCTTCAACCGCATCATTCTCTCTCTCCTTCTTTCTTATGGCGCCACCAATAAGGGCCTTTGGATCATCATCTAGCCTTGATCAATGGTTGAGAATGCTCCCTATTTTTCATGCGTGAGAAGAAATGAAGAGAGGCATGAGTACGGTGGATTTCATGAAGAGATGCTTAGGGAATGGATAAGGATGAAGCGCCATATCATAAGCACTTCATCTTATCCTAACTACTTCTGATATGCCCTCTCATCAAATGACACATCCCTTGATCTCACGCCCCTCTTCATGCATGAATGGATGGCTACAATGCATCCGTACGCCATCTATAAATAGGGAATGCTCCCGGTGTTTTCAAATCATCGGAAATCAATCCAACTCTCTCTCTCTCATATTCCTTCTTTCTTACATTAGTTTCTTTCTTTCTAACATTGCTTCTAGTGTGTCCTAAGCCAAGACAAGGTGGTCTTCATTAGGACAAAAGGATTAGAAGTGATTTTAGAAGGCTAAAGAAAAATAGAAAGGAAGGAAAGCAAGCCGTTATTCTTTAGAAGAATTCTGCATTAAGGATCAAAAGTCTTTGGAGCTAAAGTCTTGATCAAGTTTTCGTGTGGATCACCATTGGAGGGCGGACACTTGGACGCCTTGTGGAGATTGTATACTTTGGATTAGCGTTTGAGGTATTCTACTAATTCTGCATTTATTTTATATTATTTGATTGTAATCATTAAGGTGATCTAGGCTTAAAAGGGTTTCATGCATAGGGACTTTATTAAGAAAATTTTTAAAATCCCTAGCTTCCGCTGCCCATTATGACATGCTAGAACCCTTCATTATCCTTCAAGGAAAAAGAAAACAAGGTTAATTTAAGGACATCTTCCAATACATTTGGCACTCTGAATGTGATGCTAATTTCCTCAAAATCCTTAAGGTGAAGATAAGGGTTCTCGGATTCCATTCCATGATACTTTGGCAGCAATTGAATTACTCCTGGTTTGATTTCAAAGTGTCCTACATTTTCAGGAATAATCATGCATGAAGGTTGACTAGTCCTAGTGGGATGTAAGTATTGTCGAAGTGTCATAACTGGGGGTCTACCTTCTTTACCATGGTGACTTCCTACATCATCATCAGCCATCTCACAAGATCTGAGATTTTGCGAAAAAGTGTCAATAATATGATCTAAGGAATTGTCAAAAGGTTGTCGACTCAGACGTCAGTGTTGTCCCTATTCCAACCTAGCATACAAAATTTCAGAGTTTATTTATTTGTTTGTTTTTTTTATTTTTTATATTTTTTTTAATGATTACCCTTGATCTTTTCTTAAAGTTCTTATCAATTTTCAAGTAGCAACAAGGGTTAATGAGATATGATGATAATAAAATTCTGATTCTAAACAAAAAAAAATTAAACACAGAAAATTCAAAGCAGACACAGAAAATAAACATGTATCCTACAGCAGCCGACGAAATTTGAGTGCAATCAGACGGTGGATTACGCAGATATCAGAGTTTGATGCAGACTGTGCAGGGAATAAAAAAAGCACTAAAGATTTTTTTTTTTTTTTGAAAGAAAAAGACTAAATACTAAGATACTGATTAAATCTAAAATTATACTAATAAATCAGCCGTTCCAAGGCAACGGCGCCAAAAACTTGGTGCGAAAATAAAATTGTTCTCCCAAGTGCAGGAGAATCGCACAAGTAGTAAAATCTCGGGAGTCCGAGGTCGAATCCTCAGGAAACGATCTATAGATTATTAGCATAATTTTTAGATGTAATTTTCAGTTAAATAAATTTGTGGATTAAATGATGTTTTGGTTTTCAGAAATTAAATGCAAAGAAAAATAAAAAAATTCCAATGAAATAAAGATGGTAGGGATTGGAATCCCCTTGATATATTGCATCCAAGGAATAAACTCTATAGTCTTGATTAAAGATTAAATGTAGGATAGATCTAATCATGGTTATATGTTTCATGAACATATGAACTCAATTTCTAAGCATTCATCGTGCTTTCTACGTCTACGACGAATCAAATACTAAAGCAATCCATATATCAATAATCATAATCCATTAAAGATCTATCTATAAAATAACTACGCAAGGATCAAGAACATATCAATAATATAAATCATTGAAAGCAAAAGTTTAGAATTTATTTCAAGAGAAATACATCAAAGGTTCCTCCATCACCCTTCCTAAGAAATCAGCCACTCATTTCATGCATTAATCCCCTTTCATTTTTCCTCTTTCTTTTTTTTTTTTCTTTTTCTTTTTTTTTCGGAAACAGGGGCTCCCCTGTTTCCCTAATAGGGGCTCCCCTGTTTCCCTCTCTTCTTTTCTCTAATGACAGGGGGAGCTCCTCTGTTTTTTTTCTCGAATGAAGGATCTCCCTCTGGTTCACCGAATGGGGGATATATATAACAACTCTCCCCCCAACCGAGAGAGGTGTCAAGCTGGCCTTCGATCCCTTCTTCGCATGCGGTGGAGATGACCGGATGAGGCTGTGGATGCGGGAGAATCGGACGCGGAAACCTTTCGCGGGATGCTAGGGGATCTGATGCACGAGATCATCACGGATGGTTTGGCTTGCAGACGCGGCAAAGATCCGATCGCGAACGGGAAGGAGGTTTGGAGCTGGGATGCGTGGCTGAGATCACGGACGCGGGATGTCTGGGAGAGGCTGGATCGCGGTGGATTTTGCACGCGGACGGCCGGAAGGAGCGTGGACGCGGAAGACTGGGATGCACGCGTGGACTCGTGAGGATCTGGATGGCATGATGTGCTGGAGCTGGAACGCGTGGGAGGATGCTTCACGGACGCTGGGAGCTGATAACAGAAGCTTGGGATCTCAGGACGTTGGGAGGTTGGGTGGTCGTTCGAAGCATACATCCCGGCTGAGAGCTGGATCTCCGGACGCGTGAAGGAAGCTGATCACAGATCCTGGGTGGGATGCAGAGTCGAATTCGTGAGATGAACGGGATGAGCGGATCACACGCGCTGGGACATGGTGGATGGCTCGCGGAAGAAGCGGACGACGTGGCATGCTGGGAGAAGCTTCATGGGCAAACCGCTGAGAAGAGGTGGACAGCTGGTCTTAAGCATTGGAGCTGGGGCTCGTTGTGAACTGGGACGCATGGGAGATTCGCATGCGGAGAAGACGAACACGGTTCCTGGGGTCCCGAATTCGGAAGATGTGCGGATGGGCTGCACGCGGGCTGCTTCAAATGGATGCATGGGATGAGACGGGATCTGAGGAGGCTGGGACTCTTGGATGCTACGCACGGAACGACCACAGGGCATTGGACGCGGGGATGCAGGAAGCTCGGAAACTGGCTGCAGAATTAGATTCGGACGCACTGGATGTGAACGTGGAAATGCTCGGGATGCATTGTGGATGGCCGAATCTGGGCTCTGTTCTGCAGTTAGGAAGATGCATTCTTTTAAGATGAATTTATATAAAATAATGATAAAAATTATAATAAGTGCTAAGGATAAAATATTTAATCATGCAAATGTTAACACCTATTATTTATCATTATTTTGCTAGCATTAGGCTAAGTTAATGGGTATTTAGATCGCACTTTTGTGCTCTCATCAATCGATCCGCTAAGATTAGTGCACAGATCACTTAGTCAGATGGACGAGTCTCGAGTCTACGGTGTAGAGACACTGGAGTGATTATGCAAGTACTTGTTAGAGAACAAAGTACTGAGCATGACCAAAGATAGTAGTCACATGGATGTCTATCCACTCGTCAGTGACTACTTATGCTGCAATTGTATGACTGGTTCTTTGACCTGCGATGCCTCAGCTATTCACTGTGAGGTTGCTGTAGTTTGACGAGTATGTGAACTTGGGCCCTAGCCATTCGGATCCTTATAGTGCGGATTGGCTACAGTAGGTTCATTTTGAAATAGGGTTGCATCTAGATGGGATCTATCGATCTTGATAGATTATAAGTGATCCTATGTGATTTATGAGACTGAGTTCGATAAATTCCTGGCTAGGTATTTTGGAAAAAGAGTTTTCCATATTTCGAACTGGAAGTCGTATAAATTTGACATATGACGGACGATAGGATTTGACGAGATATCCCTAACCTCCGTCACGTCGGGATCCATGATAGAGGGATTGTATCATACGCTAACTACACCTAGAGATTCAGACATTCCATTCTGCTGGGTTGCCACCATATACTGCTAGGTGTCACTAGTGGATTGTGAGACTCGAAGGCATTCACTTGGTGATTAGTGAACCTTGAGAGTAGAACTGAATCGTTTCAGTCCAATGAAAGGAGTTTTCAGTGATATTGAGATAGAGATCTCAATATGTCCACTACCCAGTCCAGAATAGAACCTACGGGGTCACACACATAGAAAATTTAATTAGTCAGACTATCATAATTGTGATTTAGAATCTCAACTGAAGTCATTATCAATATGATTGATGATTGAATTAATCTACTAAGTGTTAGTGAGTTAATGGAAGAAGAATTAAGTGGAATTGATTGCAATTGGATTGCATTGGGCTGATTTAATGAGCAAAATCAAATTGGGTTCGACCCCAAATTGATTTGGGTTCATGATTGGGTCAATTTGATTAAACCAAGGTTTGTGCGGATTTAAAGACCATAATGTCGTCGTAGGATGGATATAACTTAAGTCATGTTCACAACTATGCGGACTTTAAAGTCCATATGGCGTCGTAGGATGTATACTCCCAAATTAATTAATTCTCCTAATGAGATTAGGAATCCCTAATGTGATTAGAAAATTAATCAATTAATTAAGTGGACATATATCATGCATCTATGAAGCACAAGAATTGGACCACTTGGCATTAATCCAAGGGTGGGGTTTATAGTCCCATACTCCTAAAAAGATTAGGAGAGGCCCTAAATCTAATCTATAAAAGGGTAGCAAGGGAGACATTAATGATCGGTTATTTCAATTTCAAAAATAAACCATGCAATAGCACGTATCCTGTAGGATAAGTGATTACGGGTGTCGGTCCACAGGGATTGAAGAATAAGTTATTTTTCTCTTTAAAAATAAATCAAGAAGAAAAATTTGCTAACTTGATTTAACTAAATTAAACTATGAGTGCGAAATTAGAATTTATCAGAATAAATGGATCTAGGGTTTGGAGTCCCACCCATAGCATTGCATCAGGGTTTGTATTCTTTATTTTTTTATCTTTGGAGAGGCATGCAATATTGGCTTACAAGCCTTTTAAAATAAAACATAAAGAGTTTTTAAGAAAATCCATCTTCGGTATAGCAAGAAGTGTCTACCTAATTATGCTAACCTAGGGTGCAGTACACCTCATCTTCCTAGGCATGGATCATCTTAGACTACTTTAGCAAACATGAATAATAAATAGCCATGCTCAAAGTTTAAACATCATAAAAGGATTTTTCATTGATAATAAGAATTAAACAAGCTCCAAAATAATAAAGAAAATAAGAACTACAATGCCTGTAACATTGCTAGGGCTTCATCCAGCCCTAGACTAGACGTTTAGCGCGAGCATGGCCTTCCGGCACGACCTCCCATCTTCAAAATGAAATTGATCACCTCCCATTATTCCCAAAATATCCAAAACTATTCTCTTCCCCTCCCTCCCCCCCTCTCTTTTTTTTTTTATTTCTTTCTCTGGTTCCCTCGGCTTTCTTCTTCTTTTTCTTACCGAAATAGGGGTTCCTCCTCTGTTCTCCCCACCGTCGCCTCTCTTCTTCTTTTCACCCGAAACAGAGGGTCTCCCCTGTTTTTCTCCCCCAAGCTCATCTGTTGCCCAGTAGATACAACCCAAGAGGGGGGGGTGAATTGGGTCTTTTAAAACTTTTTATACTACTTCTGAAACTTTTTGATTAATTATGCTAAGTTGTAATAGATGCACAGTGAAATTAAACTTAGCAATAGTTTGATGTATAGAATGTGCCTTGATTGAATATGCTTGCAACTAAAGGATGCGCGTATAAGAGTTAAGCAAGCAATTTATCTAAGTAAGTGAGTGAGTAAGTTAGACAATGACAAAGAAGCATTACAAACACAACAAACATATAGTGGTTCGGTGCACCCCAGCACCTACATCCACTCCCCAAGATCTCTTGGGAATTTCACTATAATCTACATATTACAGGCCGGTTGTTTTACAAGCTCACAACCCAACTTGGTTGTTTTGCGAGATCACAACGAACTCGGTCGGTTTTCACAGGCTCACCGACTAGAACCTACCGATTGTTTTCACGGGCTCACAATCCAACCAGTTGGTTTTTCCCAAAGGCTCACCAACCACAACCCTTACAACGATTGTTTTCCCGGATTCATAATCAAACCCAGTTAGTTTTCCCCAAAGGCTCACCAACCACAACCTTACAACGTTGGTTTTCCCTTTGGCTCACCAACAAACCTTAACACCGTTGGTTTTCCTTTGGCTCACCAACAAACCTTAACCTCTTGATTCAATCCTTGATTGAATCAAGTTACAAGATATTAGACTAAGAATTTAAAGCAAGTACAAGCTTCTTAACTAAGCAAAATATATCAAATATAAACCAAAATGGAGTAAAGAGAAGCTCTCAAACGAATTTTGAAGATGAAGGAACTCGGCTTCTTCTTTACTTGACCCTCTTCTGATTTGGCACGAGGTAGAGGATGATTGAGGCAGCACACGGATGGAGAGGAAGCTTTGGGATTCACTAGGATGCTCTTCTTCTCTCTATTTTCGCTTTGGATGGCCCTTTTGTGCTTATGGAAGATTTTTCTTGTAATCTTCTTTGAAATCTCTTCCTAAATGTTTTCTCCCACTTCCATGCCTTCTTCCCTAGCTCTCCTCTTGATTTTATAGCTTTACATGTCGTGGAACCAGAAATCTAGGCCGTTAGAGACAAAAATAGAGCGTTGTCCACAGTCTGCAACTCCTGACAAAAGTTCCCGGTTGGGATCGGAGTCGACTGCGCGATCTGGAAGTCGACTCGACTGTAGCAGGAGTCGACTCATGCTTTTCTGGGAGTCGGCTCGGCAACTGTTCCAGATTTGAATTAAAGTGGTCTTCTCGACTGGGAGTCGACTCGACTTAACCCGGAGTCGACTCGCCAAAATCTGGAGCTGACCTTGCACTTTTGGAGTCGGCTCATCCCAAGGAACATGGATGCATTTTTCAACTTTGCTTACTCGAGTCGACTCGGAAATTCTGGGAGTCGACTCAGTGCTCAGAGTCCGAACTCCCGAGCTTCTGTCTTTTGGGCTCGTGCTGTCTCGGAGTCGACTCGAACTGTCTCGGAGTCGACTCGGCCCTCAGTATCCAAAAAAAATCTTCTGTCTTTTGGGGTCGCGGCTGCCTTGGAGTCGACTCGAACTGTCTTGGAGTCGACTCGCCTCTCAGAGACGAAAATGCCGTTTTCTGTCTTTGGGGTTGCGCTGCCCTCGGAGTCGACTCGGATTTTGCGGGAGTCGACTCGGCTCTCAGTGTCTGAAATTGGCTCTCTGACTTTTTGTTTGTTTTCCTCTGGGAGTCCGACTCTAGCTTCCTTTGGAGTCGACCTGCCAACCATCGGAGTTCGACTCGAGTTCCTCAGGAGTCGACTCGGCTCTCAGGGTCCAAATAGCTTCTCTGTGTTTCTGCTTGTTACTCCCTGGAGTCGACTCGTACTATCCAGGAGTCCGGACTCGAGGACTATTCTTTGGTTTTTCCTTTGAATTTGCTCTTCCAACTTGAAGTCCTTTGGAACTTGAAACTTGGGTCAATAAATTGTAGCTTTCTTCCAACTTTTCTTGAGAGCTTTGGAGGCCTTCCTTGTGTTCTTCCCAACTTGCTATCTTCCTTGCAAAATAACTATCTTTCCTCCTTGCAACACAAACGTTAGTATTTATACTTCAAGGTTTTTGTGATCATCAAAATCAATCTTTAAATCAATCTTTGGGTCATCAGTCTCCCCTTTTTTGATGATGACAAAACTTGGGAGTATATGCAATATAAAATATATTGTGTTCTAGAAGTAGTGCATAGCTAAGGTGGCATGAAGTAGAAAACATATATATTTAAAACATACTTCATGATAATGCTTTAGATTTAATCAGCTTAACATAATCAACATATCTAAATTTAAGCTGGTTTGTATTCAATTCAGAACATCCAGAATATAAAGCATTATGAACATATAGTTAGGTATTTCTCCCCCTTTTTGACAACATCAAAAAGATAGTGAAACATTAAGCACAAAGATAAGACTACTCAAATATTTCTTTTTCTTATTGTACCTCTGATGGTGCATGTCAATTATTGGCAAGGATATGAAATCATATAACTCAAGGCAATAATATTAGAATAAGATTAATGAGCATAGATCAGAGCCCAATTAAGATAATTTTAGAGCAGAACACATCGAATGTGATTTCAAGGATAGTTTTCAACTCAAGTGTAGATGGAATCTTTCTTATGTTAATTCAAGAAAGTACCAACGAATGATATTCAAAGAAAGCACGAATGGAAATCTAACCTCTCTTCAATAATAAGTATGAAAGCTCGTTCATTTAAGATCTTTTGCCCAATATATTAAGTATTTTAATTAACATGAGAGCAATTTAATTAATTTTCAGAGTATAAAGTGCAAAACTCATGATACTTGAAAAACATATCATCAATGTTGGATCATTAATTCTTAATGACTTCAAAGTTCTTTTATGATAATAAGAACATTGGGGCACAAATACCAAAATATGCAATTTTTGATACATCTTAGAGCTCATTTAAAAGACTTTCTTTTATTTCTTTTAGAAAATTAAGCACAATTTGATACATAAAAATATGAATTGGCATAAAATTTGAAGTTCTAAAGAGCAAGCCAATTAGGACTCATTAGTGGAATTTAAAATAGATTTTCTAAAAGGATACTCAAGCAAATTCAACATATCATACTCCCCCTTTATTTATTAAATTAGAGCTCTTAAGATCAACTATTTGAATTGCCAATTTGGTTCTGATTTATGCATAAGATATATTAACCAATAACAAGCCTCAAGGTGTATCATAAAGATTTTCAGATTAAATTTCAGATGATACATATTGGAGAGCATTAGGATCACTTTTCATTTAGTATGCTTTCTCTCTCCTTTAGTTATAGATTTATGCGATTAAGTTCCATAAGATCTTCTCCTTCTAAGATTTTCTTTCTCCCCCTCCAATTGATCATTCTATTTAAGAGTTTTAGGAATTTGAGATATATGTTCCAGTACAAATTGTCAATCCTAAAAAAAATATTTTCCTATAAGTTTCAGCTTATTTTCATAAGACTCCAATGTTTTGAGATAAGACCAACCTTTATAGAACTTCATCTCAAGGTATAAACTCATTATATAATTAAAGCAAGTCTTGCAATATAAGGAGGTTCATTAAAATCCAATCCATAAAAGATACTGAATATCTAAAGCTCCCCCTCAAAAGATTGCATTCTTCTTTAATCATTCTTTTCTCATTGTTGAATTTCAGGATTTTAATGATAAATGTGAATAAAACTGAAATTCTTTTTAATAAAACTGGAAATTCTTTTCTAGCAATATATACATGATGCACAATAAATTTTTTAATATCAAAATAAAATCATATATTTAAAAATATTTGTTTACAATTAAGATCATCGAAAGACACATCATTTGGACCAATATTGGTACACTCTAAAGATAAGTAATGATATGTTTCGGATCGCGTATCGGAGCAATCAGCCAAGGCAATCAAAATTAATTCTGTTTTTCTTTCATTAAGATTTTATTTAGAAATCATATTGAGTTTAAGCTTTTTATATAAAATCAGATTCTGAATTTCATAAAGATTTTCAAATGAGGCTTTCAAAGTCATAATTTGAGATATGTATCTTCCCACACTGTAGCTCATCTTAAATCCATTATGATTGAAAACACATATTTCAATAACATTTGAGCACTTTCAGAATCTTTATATTTAATATTGAGTTTCGATACACGATGGAAGGATATTTTAACAAGTATTAAGACATTATGTATCAAAGTTAGGCCAAGTAGAAAGATAGATCAAGATCAATTCATTTTTGCCTAAATAGAAATATCCTTGTCTTCTTCTTTTTGCAGCATCTGATTTAAACTTTCAAAGATAAACGTGAATGACAAACTGAAACTTCTTTTTTTTTATAATATTACTTAAAAAAAAATACTTCAAATATTCAATCAAATTATCCAAGCATGGAGCATTACACAATATTGAGAGTCCGTAATTTAAAGCATCATGCCACTGCAAAACATATTACGTGTTAAGTCATCGCATTTAAAAATATTAAGAATAAGCATGTCAAGGATCAAAATCAATTCTTTTTTCAAATAAACTTCCCCTATTTAAATATAATCTTGCATTGATTTCATCCTAAGGTGTATTTCCAAGTGATTAAGCTTGACTTGATGCTTCTTTATATACTTTCATTTACTTTGTCATTCCATTTTTCACTTTCCTTATGCTCTATTCTCTATTTGCTCCCTATCCAGTGGAGTTGGAAGGGGCACGAGGTACTACACTAGCCTCCTCTTTGTGCCGTCCCTAATATGCCCTACCACCGAATAGTTGGGTCAAACTAGTGCGGGTACTACCACTAGGCCCTCCCCATTGGCACCCATCCCTATGATGAAGCAGTATAGAAAGGTTCAAATGTTCACTTTCAAACTTTCCCTGTTTAAGTGTAATTAATTACAGATTTTATCCCCTTCCAAAAGTGCTGAATATATTATTGCTTGTTTTTCTTTCTTAAGATTGGAGTATTTGCCCTTTGCTTAGATTTTACATCTCTTGAATAATATCCATTTCTTTCTTTATCTTCCTCTTTTCTTTTTGTTATTCTCAAGTAATTTACATGAAAGAGCAGAATAAAGAATAATCTTATGTTCATATAGATGTATATCCATGCAAACAATATTTTCATTGTGCTCAAGGATTCCATAACTTTTCACAAGTTATTTTACATCAAAATTTTAAGCATATTCCTTGTGTTTTCCATGGTTATGATATAGGCCATAGGTGCATTTTAATTTGAGCAAACCATGAATCAATTTCTGAGAGCATAAGTCCAATGAATACATATATATAGACATGATATCAAGGAATTAATAATTAAAGATTTTAACCATGCCATACTAAGATTTAAGTTATTGACTTTGCTCAATTAATTTATGAGAAGAGGTATCCTAGAATTACCAATCCATTCTGCATTCTTCAGTCAATACCTACTAGATTTCTTATGTATGAACTTTTGGCTGAAGAAGGTCCTCTCTCTTGTTTGCATGAGAATGTTTTATTGTATCTTACATGGAGATATCCTTCAAGTTGAAATCTCTCATTTTCTTGCTCAAGGATCCTGCATATTAACAAAATTCTTTTCTTTCTTGAAAGAAAGTCATTAGTTTCCTTCAAGATACAAAACATTCATATAACATATTTCTAACTAGGTAACTCAACCTAAGATATGATAATCATTGAAATGTTGAGTCACTTTAACTCAAGAGATTGCCTAAATATAAGCAAACATATGTCACTTGAACTAAAGAGATAGTTTCATTAACCAAGACTGTTCAAGGACAAGGCATGTGAAGCAATAGGAAGATTCATCAAGGTCAAATTAATTTCTTATTTTCAAACACAATTTAAGCTTAGATTCTATTTGCTTAAGATAATTATCAATAAGGCATGCTAGCTAAGTTTTGATCAAATTGCCTTAATCAATTGTTTCTATCAAGATTCAGATTAATGATTCATTTGTTATCAATAAATTATGATTCAATAGAGTTAGATTGAAGTCTTGCACAAGGGCACATAATGATCACACAGTCTGGTCTATTAAATAATTATTCTATCATGCTTTTGAATGCTTTGTTCCAAATCACAAATTGCTTTATCATATTTGTAATGAGTGGTTTTCAAATAAGGTGGTTATTTTACATAGATCCCTTTTTAATGAAATAAACCACATAGGAGCGTATTCTACACATTCATTTGACAGAATATAAAGCTCATAAAGCAAGCAGATGATAATGGTGATCTTTACTTCTAATCATGCAAGAATTTCATCAAGATCTATTTCATCTTTTCTTGATTTAGTCTTTTAGTAGTTATCAATTTTTCTTTATTGAGTGCATTTCTGAAAAACTCAATTTGGTTCTAATTATTAACAAGTTTTCAAGATTGTTATATGTAAAAGATTAACCATATACATATATAATCTAATTTTAGTATCTTGATAATAAATCATTAGTCTTATAGAGAATAAAATGAATTCATATTTCTACAACTAGAATCTTTTCATGGAATGTTCTATATGCATTGCTTGATGAATGATATCCAAAGATAAAAAATCTGTAACAGATTTGGCATTATTTTCAAAAGACCATATCAAGCATATCATAAGTTACTGAGAAATATGAAAGATATGCAATAGATCATTTTCTATTTTTCAGAAGATCAAATGGAGTTTTCATCAAATAATAGACCTAATAGATACCATATATATGACAAGCATGATGATAGCTTTTAATCAGACTATCATACAACATTACCTTCTTCATTTCTTCAAGGATTCTATTGATCCTATTTTAACTTATGGTGTTCTTGGTGCAGAAGCAATTGGCATTCAATATTATCTTCTGTGCCATAACTTAATACAAAATTGGTTTTCAACACTATGCCATGATTCATAGTTTGCAAACCTTTTTCATTTGATTCCTTTTTGTGAGTTTGTGCCAATGCAGAAAAATATTTCAATTTAAGTGGCCAAGAACAAAACCAATGTAAGCTTTTGAAAACTTAGTGTTGGAAACAACATTTTTAGATTTAAAAAAATTGATTTTTGTTTGTTTCCTTAGTTAACATGCATAGTAAATTTTGACCTTTCAGAAGATACTCTAAGTAAGCCAAAGGCAAGGTCTTTTGAGATTAAGTACATACTAGCATGAGTTGATTTTATATCCAAAATGGTTTCTTTAATCTTGGTATTTATAGTGCATATATTCAAAGGTTATACCAAGTGCACATTTTCATATCTATGATCGATAAACAATAATGCCATGGATAAAAACTCTCAATCAAGCATATAGAGAATTCATAGAGTTTATTCTTAGCAACTTATCCATAGTGAGTAAATCATACTATAAAATGAAAGTGATTTGATAATATTTTCAAAAGTATTTTCTATATCACAAAATTGATCAATAACTTGCAATTCATATTTTAAATCAAAATACTAAAGCAAAAGTAATGATGAGATGCACAGGGTTCTGATTTTATTATTATTAATTTTTTAATTACTTTTCATAAGTGTATTTTAGTTTCACTCTTTAATGTGTGTCTAGAGCACCCCATTTGTATGAAAGTTCTATTTGTTTCATGGGTAATCTTGGCACACCTTTAAATCTACATCCTCATATTTTCATTTGGGGTACCCAAGCTTGCTTGGGTGCTTGAGAGTTAGGACATATAGTTCCTTTTGGAACCCAAATTTGTTTAATTGTAATAACTTTACTACTTGATTTAATTATGTTAGAACGATAGGTAAAGTTGTTATGCCCATTCTTTTCATGTTTGAAATAAGTTATCTTATTTAATGGTTTGCTTGGTAAATTGATAACCTTTTTCTTTAGGGATTCATTGCTAAGTGAAGGAGTTAAGCCAAATTTTGATTTATCAAAATCTGCATGTTGGCTTTCAAACATCATTTTTAATCTTTCTGAACTTACAGTAAATTTGTTAATAAAAGACTTTAATTGGTTAATTTCTTTACTTAAGTTTTGATTTTCTTTAATTAAATTCTGATTTTTCTGAATTAATTGTTCTGAATTTAACCTTAAAATTTCATTTTCAGAATTTAGTTTATTTTGTATTTCATCATTAGAATTTCTTTCTTTTGAAATTTTCAGATTTAGTTTCTTAAGATTTTTATTCTTCACAGCTAATTTTCTACATTCACCATACAAATCATGAAAAACATTTAATAATTCATCATAAGAGAATTCTTCTTGAAAATCATTTGAGGTAAGAGTAGATTCAGATTTTACCTTGTCTTCTTGTGCCATAAAGCACGAGTTAGTTACCTCTTGTAGTTCCTTGGAGCTAATATCATCATTGTTGCTCCTAACTTTTAATTTCTTGCTTGACTCTTTCTTGGTCAAGGCTTTCTTCCTTTTTATCTCTTTCTTCCTTTCTTCTAGCTTCCTCTTCTTCTTTGTCTTTAGGAAGCTTTTGAATCTTTCTTCCTGATTTAGAGTGTTTCTTGCATGCTCAATGTTAGTCTTGCAATTATCCTCAAGTAAACTAACATGGGGTTCTTCGGAAATATCATAAGTTGCTTCAAGAGTATCCCATATTTGTTTGGCAGATGAACATATACAAATTTGGTTGAAAATATTTTTATTAAATGCACAGTAGAGAAGGTTCATAGCCTTAGCATTTAGTTCAGCCAAATTTTTATCGAACATACTTTCAATTAATTTCGTGGGTGTGTGTAGGCCATTTGTTATGACATTCCATAACTCATAGTTTTGTGATTGAGTAAAGATTTTCATTCTAGCTTTCCATTGAATATAGTTAGATCCATCAAACAGTGGAGGTCTGTTTGTGGAAAGTCCCTCAGCAAGTAATACGTTATGTGGGGTTGTCATGATCTTTGGCTCTAGTCGGTTAAGACTACAAATAATATTTGAGCACCTGCTCTGATACCACTTGTTGCCCAGTAGATACAACCCAAGAGGGGGGGTGAATTGGGTCTTTTAAAACTTTTTATACTACTTCTGAAACTTTTTGATTAATTATGCTAAGTTGTATAGATGCACAGTGAAATTTAAACTTAGCAACAGTTTGATGTATAGAATGTGCCTTGATTGAATATGCTTGCAACTAAAGGATGCGCGTATAAGAGTTAAGCAAGCAATTTATCTAAGTAAGTGAGTGAGTAAGTTAGACAATGACAAGAAGCATTACAAACACAACAAACATATAGTGGTTCGGTGCACCCCAGCACCTACATCCACTCCCCAAGACCTCTTGGGAATTTCACTATAATCCTACAGATTACAGCCGGTTGTTTTACAAGCTCACAACCCAACTTGTTGTTTTGCGAGATCACAACGAACTCGGTCGGTTTTCACAGGCTCACCGACTAGAACCTACCGATTGTTTTCACGGGCTCACAATCCAACCCAGTTGGTTTTCCCAAAGGCTCACCAACCACAACCTTACAACGATTGTTTTTCGGGTTCACAATCAACCCAGTTGGTTTTCCCCAAAGGCTCACCAACCACAACCTTACAACGTTGGTTTTCCCATTGGCTCACCAACAAACCTTAACACCGTTGGTTTTCCTTTGGCTCACCAACAAACCTTAACCTCTTGATTCAATCCCTTGATTGAATCAAGTTACAAGATATTAGACTAAGAATTTAAAGCAAGTACAAGCTTCTTAACTAAGCAAATATATCAAATATAAACAAATGGAGTAAAGAGAAGCTCTCAAACGAATTTTGAAGATGAAGGAACTCGGCTTCTTCTTTACTTGACCCTCTTCTGATTTGGCACGAGGTAGAGGATGATTGAGGCAGCACACGGATGGAGAGGAAGCTTTGGGATTTACTAGGATGCTCTTCTTCTCTCTATTTCGCTTTGGATGGCCCTTTTGTGCTTATGGGAGATTTTTCTTGTAATCTCTTTGAAATCTCTTCCCTAAATGTTTTCTCCCACTTCCATGCCTTCTTCCCTAGCTCTCCTCTTGATTTTATAGCTTTACATGTCGTGGAACCAGAAATCTAGCCGTTAGAGACAAAAATAGAGCCGTTGTCCACAGTCTGCAACTCCTGACAAAGTTTCCGTTGGGATCGGAGTCGACTCGCGCGATCTGGAGTCGACTCGACTGTAGCAGGAGTCGACTCATGCTTTTCTGGAGTCGGCTCGGCAACTGTTCCAGATTTGAATTAAAGTGGTCTTCTCGACTGGGAGTCGACTCGACTTAACCCGGAGTCGACTCGCCAAAATCTGGAGCTGACCTTGCACTTTTGGAGTCGGCTCATCCCAAGGAATCCATGGATGCATTTTTCAACTTTGCTTACTCGAGTCGACTCGGAAATTCTGGGAGTCGACTCAGTGCTCAGAGTCCGAACTCCCGAGCTTCTGTCTTTTGGCTCGTGCTGTCTCGGAGTCGACTCGAACTGTCTCGGAGTCGACTCGGCCCTCAGTATCCAAAAAAAATCTTCTGTCTTTTGGGGTCGCGCTGCCTTGGAGTCGACTCGAACTGTCTTGGAGTCGACTCGCCTCTCAGAGACGAAAATGCCGTCTTCTGTCTTTGGGGTTGCGCTGCCTCGGAGTCGACTCGGATTTTGCGGGAGTCGACTCGGCTCTTAGTGTCTGAAATTGGCTCTCTGACTTTTTGCTTGTTTTCCTCTGGGAGTCGACTCTAGCTTCCTTTGGAGTCGACCTGCCAACCATCGGAGTCGACTCAAGTTCCTCAGGAGTCGACTCGGCTCTCAGGGTCCAAAATAGCTTCTCTGTGTTTCTGCCTTGTTACTCCCTGGAGTCGACTCGTACTATCCAGGAGTCGACTCGAGGACTATTCTTTTGGATCTTCCTTTGAATTTGCTCTTCCAACTTGAGTCCTTTGAACTTGAAACTTGGGTCAATAAATTGTAGCTTTCTTCCAACTTTTCTTGAGAGCTTTGGAGGCCTTCTTGTGTTCTTCCAACTTGCTATATTCCTTGCAAAATAACTATCTTTCTCCTTGCAACACAAACGTTAGTATTTATACTTCAAGGTTTTGTGATCATCAAAATTGTTACGGGGGAACTCAGCCACCATGCCCCACGTGACCGGCACGCGCGCCCTAGAGTCGGATATCTTCGGCCTCGCAGCCCGACCCCGAGTCGGCTGCCCCTTGATCCAGTAACCCGACCCCGAGTCGGATATCTTCGGCCTCGCAGCCCGACCCCGAGTCGGCTGCCCCTTGATCCAGTAACCCGACCCCGAGTCGGATATCTTCGGCCTCGCAGCCCGACCCCGAGTCGGCTGCCCCCTGGATCCAGCAATCCGACCCCGAGTCGGCAATCTCTCGACAACGACAGGCTGTTCCCCTGAAGCACGCCGCGACCCTCTGCTCCACTACTCCCTACAACGGTCGTATCCGGCGCTGCTCCACGATCTCCTGTAACAGCCGTACAAAGCGGAGCTCCACTACGCCCTGTCATGGCCGTACCCAGCGCTACCCCACGACGCCCAGTAACGGCCATGTCAGTGGCAACTCCATCGTGCCACACGATGATCAACCCCCCAGAAGGACCCCCCAGCCTGGTATATATGCGGCTGGGGGGAGAAGGGGGGAGGTAAGCAAGAACTTCCAGTGCACTCTCCTACTACCTGCAATTATCTCTCCTTCTCCTCCAATCTCCTCTGACTTGATCGTCGGAGGGCCCCCACTACCCCAGTGGTGGTGCGAGGCTTGCTTGCAGGTTTTCTGGTGGAAAGTGGAGCGTAATCAACACCAACCAAGGCGACTCAGACGGAACCCCGTTCACACCGCTGTGCCAATCGTTCTCGGTTTGGACCACCAGCCACAGTTGGCGCTAGAGGAAGGGCCCGAATCTCAGAGCGATCGTAATGGCACGGCGAGGTGGTCGTGGAGCTTCCAATGCCTCCGGTCGCGGGGCTTCTCGCGCCTCTGGCCGGGAGGCCGCTGCGTCTCCAACACATTCTCAGCAACACTCCACCGTTCCACCCCCCATTCAGATGGTCGAAGCCGCTCAGTTCGACCAGTTAGCCCAGCAGGTTCGCACCCTCGCGGAGGCGGTGCAGAACCTGCAGGGTGTGATGTCTCGGGCGCCGCAGCGGGCCCAGGAGCCGCTGCTCCCTGAGCGCTCACCTGTCCTCCTTAACCCGCGCTCCTTCCTCTCCCATGGGGAGGAGCGCCGGCGCGAGGAAGATTCTCGAGCACGGTCCATTCTGCCGGGACCTTCCCATCGGAGCTGCGCGGGGTATGAGAGGCGGGCCCGGGCGCGTTCCCAGACCCCCCAGTCCTCAAGGAACCCGCGCTCCAGTCGGTCCCCCTCTCGGTGCTCCTTGTCTCCCACCCATCGGTCGCGCTCCCTGGACCGGCGGGTGGACGATCTCCACCGACAACTCCAGGTCCTGAAGGGCCACTCTAAAGATCCCTTCGCCGACTTGGAGATCTCCTCCCAACCGGCGCTTGCCTCGAGGATCCTGCGGACCCCGAATCCGCCGGGGTTTAAAATGCCGGCGATCGAGCCCTATGACGGGGCGGCGGACCCGCGGGATCACATCGAGAGTTTCAGGACCCTTATGCTCCTCCACAGAGCATCAGGTCCTCTCCTCTGCAAGGCTTTCCCGGCGACCCTCCGTGGCCCGGCAAGGGCGTGGTTCGCCGGCTTGGAGGCTAACTCGATCCAGTCCTTCGATCAGTTTACCCGCCTCTTCATCACCCATTTCGCCGTCAGTAGCCGGCGGCGACTGGTCTCCGACTCCCTCTTTGATGTCCGGCAAAACGAGGGAGAAAGCTTGCGGGATTATCTTACCCGCTTCAACAAGGCTACGCTGGAAGTCCGGAACCTGAGCCAGGAGGTGGCTCTTTCAGCCCTGAAGCGTGGCTTTCGAAAGGGCAGACTCACCTTCTCCCTGGACAAACGCCTGCCGCGGAGCTTCCCGGAGCTGTTGTCCCGGGCGAACCAGTATGCGGACGCCGAGGAGGCGGCCGCCCACCGGAGCAAGGAGGCCGCCGAGATCCCTCCAAAGCTCGGGAAGAAAAGGCGAAAAGAGGCACGCCAGGGGAGGAGCCCGACGCCTCAACGTCGGCGCAGAAGCCTGTCGCCGGCGAGGAACCACGGCGCCCCACGCCCTCGTTCTCCGCCCCGACGTTTCAACCGGTACACTCCTCTCCTGACTCCCCGGGCCCAGATCCTCATGGAAATCAAGGGGCGGGAGGACCTCCCGGTCCCGAGACAGATGAAGAAGATCCCTGGGAGGAGGCCCTCTCGGGCGTACTGTGAGTACCACCGGGACCACGGCCACGACACCGAAGACTGCTTCCAGCTTCGGGACGAGATCGAGGCTCTCATCCGCCGAGGGCGTCTCGGTCGATATGTGAACGACCGACGTCCCCCCGCAGACTCGCGTCCGGCCGACCCGGCCCCTCCGGAGCCTCGGGAGCAGAATCGACCCGTCGCGGGCGTGATCCATACTATCACTGGGGGCTGCCCCCGGCCCGAGAGGAACGCGGGGGGCTCGACTGAAGCATCAGGGGCAGCCGTCGCAAAGAGGCAGAAGGTCGGTAATGTAATCACTTTTTGTGATGAAGATGTAAAGGGGGTTCAGACCCCCCACGATGACGCCATGGTGATCTCCCTCACTATGGCAAACTATGATGTAAGGCGTGTTCTTGTGGATAGTGGAAGCTCAGCTGATATTTTGTTTTACGAGGCCTTCCAAAAGATGAGCTTGTCCAGACAATTGTTGCACAAAACATCCACCCCCCTCATAGGATTCACTGGTGACGCTATCTCGGCCGAAGGTGTCGTTGAGCTGCCTGTGACTGCGGGCGTTGCACCCGCAGAAGCCACGGTGCGGCTCGGGTTCTTGGTCGTCCGTGTTCCCTCGGCCTACAACGCTATCCTCGGACGACCCGGACTGAACGCCCTTCGCGCGGTGGTCTCTACGTACCACTTGCTCATGCGGTTCCCCACGGCGGCCGGGATTGGAGAGGTCCGAGGTGACCAACCGACCGCAAGGCAATGTTTCCTAGCAATTCTCAAAGGGAAGAAGCCCGTAGAAGCCTTAAGCGTCGAGTCCCTCGACGCCAGAGACGAGGTGGCCTTGCGGCACGGGGAGCCGGCCGAAGGTGTGATCGAAGTTTCCCTCGAGGAAGGTCGCCCGGACCGGACGGTCCGGGTCGGCACCAATCTCGACCCGGGAGCTCGGGCTCGGTTGGTGGAATTCCTCCGAGCCAACGCCGATGTATTTGCCTGGTCGGCGGCCGATGTACCTGGGATCGACCCGGAGGTCATTTCTCACGCCCTCAACGTCGACCCAACCCACCGACCAGTAAAGCAGAAGAAGAGACACTGTGCCCCGGATCGGATCCGAGTGGTCGACCAGGAGGTAGACAAGCTCTTGGAGGCAGGATTCATAAGGGAGGTCAGCTACCCCGAATGGCTGGCAAATGTCGTGCTTGTCCGGAAGGCGAGCGGAAAGTGGAGGATGTGCGTCGACTACACCGACCTGAACAAGGCATGCCCCAAGGATAGCTTTCCGCTTCCGCGGATAGACCAACTGGTCGACGCGACTTCCGGATATCAGCTGCTGTCTTTCATGGACGCCTTCTCCGGCTACAACCAGATAATGATGGCTCCACAGGACGAGGAGAAAACTGCCTTTATAACAGACCGGGGGCTGTACTGTTACAAGGTAATGCCCTTCGGTCTGAAGAATGCTGGCGCCACTTACCAGCGCCTCGTCAACAAAATCTTCAAAGAGCAAATCGGCCGGAACATGGAGGTGTACGTGGACGATATGCTGGTGAAGAGCCGCCATGCAGACCAGCACATCGCGGATCTGGAGGAGACTTTCGCCACCCTGTGGAAGTTTCGCATGAAGCTGAACCCAGCGAAGTGCGCCTTTGGCGCTTCGACCGGGAGGTTCCTCGGTTTCATTGTCAACCAGCGGGGGATCGAAGCCAACCCTGACAAAATCAAGGCCATCCAAGATATGTCCCCTCCGACCAAAGTGAAGGAGGTTCAGGAGCTCGCTGGGAGGGTCGCCGCGCTCGGACGATTTCTGGCAAAATCGGCCGAACGCTGCCAACCTTTCTTCAAGGTGTTGAAACGCCCGAAAGACTTCCTCTGGACGGCCGAATGTCAAGCAGCATTCGACCAGCTCAAGGAATACTTGGCGTCTCCTCCCCTGCTGTCCAAGCCGCAAGAAGGGGAGATGCTCTACCTCTATCTGGCGGTCTCCCCAACCGCAGTCAGTGCGGTACTGGTTCGGGAAGAGGCAAAGCTCCAGAAGCCTGTGTACTACATCAGCCGGGTCCTACGGGATGCCGAGACGCGGTATACGAAGGCTGAAAAGATCGCCTTCACGCTGCTGACCGCGACCAGGAGGCTTCGCCCCTATTTCCAGGCCCATTCTGTCACCCTCTTGACCGATCAACCGCTGCGGCAGATCCTCAGCAATCCTGAGAATGCGGGACGACTGGTGAAGTGGGCAGTAGAACTTGGTGAGTTCGACATCCGCTACCAGCCCCGACCCGCCATCAAGCCCTAGGCGCTCGCGGATTTCCTCGCTGAGTGTACGGTGCAGGAGGCGGAACCTAGGTCGCCGGAAACACCTAGCCTCGACCTCCCGATTTGGACGCTTCACATCGATGGGTCGTCGAACCCCGAAGGTGGAGGGGCCGGGCTGGTCCTCACCAGCCCTGATGGAGTGATAGCCGAGTATGCCTTGAGGTTCGGATTTCCAGTGACCAACAACGAGGCGGAGTATGAGGCCCTAGTCACGGGACTCAAACTCACCAAGGAGCTCGACATCCGGCGCCTGAAGGTCTTCACCGACTCCCAGCTGGTGGTCGGGCAGGTCCGTGGGGAGTTCGAAGCCCGGAACCCGACCATGCAGAATTACGTCCGAAAGGTGCAAGCACTCATTCCCGACCTCGGCAGTGTCGACATCCAGCAGGTCCCAAGAAGTGAAAATGCCAGGGCCGACAGGCTGTCCCGCTTAGTGAGCGCAGACGCGCACAACTTGTCGAGGGCGATCTACCTGGAGACCCTGGATGCCCCGAGCATCGGCGAGGCTGGAGCGGTGATGGCGATTGACCCGGAGCCGTCTTGGATGGACCCGCTTGTCGCCTACCTCGCCGAAGGGATCCTCCCTGAAGACGAAGATCAAGCTCGGCGACTTGTTATGAAGTCCGCCCACTACGTACTCAATGAAGGGAGGCTGTATCGGACCTCGTTCACCGCCCCCCTCTTAAAGTGCCTCCGCCCCTCGGAAGCGGCCTACGTCCTCGGCGAAGTCCACGAAGGCGTTTGCGGATCCCACTTGGGGGCTAGGTCCTTGGCGCACAAGATCATGAGGCAAGGCTATTATTGGCCTACCTTGTTGGAGGACTCAAAGGATCATGTACGGAAATGCGACGCCTGCCAGCGCCACGCCAACGTCCAGAGAGTCCCTTCTGTCCCCTTGGCACCAATCACTGCACCCTGGCCCTTCGCCCAGTGGGGAATGGATATCTTCGGACCATTCCCCGTCGCTTCAGCTCAGCGGAAATTTTTGATTGTTGCAATCGACTACTTCACCAAGTGGGTGGAGGCAGAGCCGCTGGCCACTATCACGGAGGTGCAAGTCCGGAAGTTCGTGAAGAAGAACATCATTGTCCGATTTGGGGTACCTCGGGTCCTCATCTCAGATAATGGCCGACAGTTCGACAACAAGCATTTCCGTGACTTCTGCGAGGAGTTCGGGATCGAGCATCGGTTCACATCTGTGTCGCATCCCCAAACCAACGGCGAGGCCGAGGTCACAAATCGGACAATCCTCCAAGGAATCAAAGCGCGAATCGGTCGGACGGGGCAAGCTTGGGTCGAAGAACTCGAGAATGTCCTTTGGGCGTATCGGACCACGCATCGGACCCCTACCGGGGAGACGCCTTTCAGCCTAACCTATGGCACGAAAGCCGTTGTCCCCGTGGAGCTCGGACTCCCCTCACCCCGGGTGGTCGCGCACCGACCCGAGGCCAATTCGGAGCAACTCCGAGGGAACCTGGATCTCTTGGAAGAAGCGAGGGAAATGATGCAGGTTCGGATGGCGATGTATCAGCGGAGGGTGGCCCGATATTACAACTCCAAGGTCCGACCGAAGCTTTTCAGAATCGGAGATCTGGTGCTAAGGCGAGCTAAAGCATCTCAACCTGCGGAAGGTGGGAAGCTAGCGCCAAATTGGGAAGGCCCGTATAAGGTTCGCTGGGTAAACCGACCTGGCTCCTACCAGTTGGAGGCCCTAGATGGTCGAGAAATTCTAAGGAGCTGGAATTCCGCTAACCTGCGGATGTATTACCAGTAGAACGACGATGCCAGAAAGACAGTTCAAAAATGTATAACACTTTGCATTTCAATAATTTCTGGTTACAACGGCGTGCTCGTGTGATTACAAGAAATTCCCAGAGGGGAATTAGGGTGTAAAGAAAGTAAAGAAGAGGTGGAGACTCCGAGGAGCTGAAGATCTGGGATCCCGAAACCTCCATCTGAAGCGGTTGCAATCTCGCCGGAAGTGGGTGCTTCCAACCGGAGGCGCCATCGGCGTCTCACGAAAGAGACGAAGAGCCGGCGCGGATGAAGAAGAAGTCCACACTGCCTCCAACCGGAGGCGCCATCCACGCCCCACGAAGAGGACGAGGAGCCGCCGCAGACGAAGCTCCCGCTGCCTCCAGGGGAACGCCACCTCCAAGGGATATTCCGGTCCTCCCCAGTGTTAGGGGAGAGAAGGAATACAAGGGGGAAGAGCATATGGAGGCGCGGTCCCGGATCAAGCACCTGGTGCGGAGCTCAATCGGAAGGCCGAACTTCAAGGAGGGGAGACGTGATCCCGGATGAAACGCCTAGAGCGGAGTTCCGCCGGGGAGAACCTCCTTGTTGATCCCAGATGAAACGGCTAGTTGGCGGAAGTCGCGAAGGGCGCGCCTCCCATTCCTTCGGCAGGGGTCTCTCAACCATGCGCCGGAGAGGAGGCCCACGATCCATGGCAACCTGAACAGCTCCGGCTTGGCAGGCTCCGTCGCACCTGCACCTATATTTATAGCCAAACTGCGGCCCCCCGGTCGTTCCGATACGGGCGGCTCCAATAAATGCGGGCGCATTGAATCCGGAGCCGATCCGGCTCTCAAGGCGTATCTTCCCGCGATTTTCTAAGCGTCATTCTCCTTAATCGCATTTTTTGTGCAGGACACTCCGGGTGGCCTGTACCCCTAGGTCCACGTATCTCCGCTCGCGCCCCAGGCCGCATCCGCCTCGAAGAACGCGCGTATCGCGGCCGCTTAACTGACACTCCTCGCAAGCAGCAACTGGCGATCCGATTTCCCAGGTAACCCCTTAATTAGCACTTAATGCCCATCTGGTGTTCCCCAGGCGACGCTTGGAGAGGAGGAGAAATACAATCGCAGCTGGCCATGGAGAAATCCCGTCGGGCGGCAAGCGACAGGCGCACGACCAGCGAGCGGAATTTCTCGAGGCTCGGCCCTCGGATGCCAGGCTAACCCGATGATCATCCCGGGAGCAGACTAGTCTGAAGCCCCGACCGGTCGCCTCGGCTTGCGCCAGCCTTGGCCGACCAACGAGCGGAATTTCCCGAGGCTCGGCCCTTGGATGCCAGGCTAACCCGATGATCATCCCGGGAGCAGACTAGCATGAAGCCCCGACCGGTCGCCTCGGCTTGCGCCAGCCTTGGCCGACCAACGAGCGGAATTTCCCGAGGCTCGGCCCTTGGATGCCAGGCTAACCCGATGATTATCCCGGGAGCAGACTAGCCTGAAGCCCCGACCGGTCGCCTCGGCTTGCGCCAGCCTTGGCCGACCAACGAGCGGAATTTCCCGAGGCTCGGCCCTTGGATGCCAGGCTAACCCGATGATCATCCCGGGAGCAGACTAGCCTGAAGCCCCGACCGGTCGCCTCGGCTTGCGCCAGCCTTGGCCGACCAACGAGCGGAATTTTCCGAGGCTCGGCCCTTGGATGCCAGGCTAACCCGATGATCATCCCGGGAGCAGACTAGCCTGAAGCCCCGACCGGTCGCCTCGGCTTGCGCCAGCCTTGGCCGACC
Source organism: Phoenix dactylifera (assembly GCF_009389715.1). Lineage (NCBI taxonomy): Eukaryota > Viridiplantae > Streptophyta > Magnoliopsida > Arecales > Arecaceae > Phoenix > Phoenix dactylifera. Next base: position 60,487 of record NW_024068910.1, on the reverse strand, counting down.
AACGAGCGGAATTTCCCGAGGCTCGGCCCTTGGATGCCAGGCTAACCCGATGATCATCCCGGGAGCAGACTAGCCTGAAGCCCCGACCGGTCGCCTCGGCTTGCGCCAGCCTTGGCCGACCAACGAGCGGAATTTCCCGAGGCTCGGCCCTTGGATGCCAGGCTAACCCGATGATCATCCCGGGAGCAGACTAGCCTGAAGCCCCGACCGGTCGCCTCGGCTTGTGCCAGCCTTGGCCGACCAACGAGCGGAATCTCCCGAGGCTCGGCCCTCGGATGCCAGGCTAACCCGATGATCATCCCGGGAGCAGACTGGCCTGAAGCCCCGACCGGTCGCCTCGGCTTGCGCCAGCCTTGGCCGACCAACGAGCGGAATCTCCCGAGGCTCGGCCCTCGGATGCCAGGCTAACCCGATGATCATCCCGGGAGCAGACTAGCCTGAAGCCCCGACCGGTCGCCTCGGCTTGCGCCAGCCTTGGCCGACCAACGAGCGGAATTTCCTGAGGCCTAACCCTCGGATGCCTGGCTTAGCGCCGGAAGAATTTCCTGAGGCCTGACCCTCGGATGCCTGGCTTAGCGCCGGAAGAATTTCCTGAGGCCTGACCCTCGAATGCCTGGCTTAGCGCCGGAAGAATTTTCTGAGGCCTGACCCTCGGATGCCTGGCTTAGCGCCGGAAGAATTTCCTGAGGCCTGACCCTCGGATGCCTGGCTTAGCGCCGGAAGAATTTCCTGAGGCCTGACCCTCGGATGCCTGGCTTAGCGCCGGAAGAATTTCCTGAGGCCTAACCTTCGGATGCCTGGCTTAGCGCCGGAAGAATTTTCTGAGGCCTAACCCTCGGATGCCTGGCTTAGCGCCGGAGGAATTTCCTGAGGCCTAACCCTCGGATGCCTGGCTTAGCGCCGGAAGAATTTCCTGAGGCCTAACCCTCGGATGCCTGGCCTAGCGCCAGAAGAATTTCAAGAGTCGGGAGTCAGCGAGACGCTACCAAGAGTTAAAAAGAAGAAGGACGAAAGTGAAATGAAGAAACTCTAGTTGCATTAACTTTCATTGTTTCAGGGCTGAGACCCATACAACTTGGCAAAACGCCAACACACAAAGAAAAGAACAAAATATAGAAGGTCAACTTGGAGGAACCCCCGGGTCGAGAACGTCGGGCACGTCCGTAGGGGGTAGGGAGACGGTTGGAGAAGCAGCAGGCAATGGCGCCGGAGGGGAGTCGAGAAGGGAGATCCCACTCAGGTCAATTTCGGGGTACTTAGCCGACACCCTTGCCAGGCCTTCCTCGAAGCCTAAGACAAAGGAGTCGGACCCCGCGTCCGACATATCACGGACGAACTCGTCGGACTGACGATAGGCCTGTACCGCCTCCGACATATCACGGGTGAACTCGGCGGACTGACGATAAGCCTGTACCGCCTGACGCCCGATCTCCGCACTCTTCTCGGCCAGCGTCGCCTCTGCCCGCTCCATAATCTGAGCCTTCGCCTCTAAGACCTTCGCCACAATCCGGTCATCCGCCTCGGAGGAGACCCTCAGCAGATCAGCCTGAGCCTCCTTGTGCTTCGCCTCGGCAGCAATGCGAGCAGCCTCAGCCTCCTCCAGGTGCGAATGAAGCTCCTGGTCGCTCACGCGGAACTTCTCCAAGGCCGACTCCAATTCGCCCAGCTTGGCTTCAAGAGACCGGGTTCGGTTGCGGGCGTTGTCGGCTGACCGCTGGGCCTTCTCCCACCTCTCCCGGTAGTCGGCAGCCTTCCGGGACTGCTTCTCGGCCCGCTCCTCCGCCTTCTTGATCTCGCCCTCGAGACCTGAGGCAACCTTGAGTTGCTCCCGAGCCTCCAACAGTTGCTTCTCGAGGGTGGCGAAGCCGAGTGCCCGCTCTTCGGCCACCTGGAGCCTCGTCTCGAGGTCCCTGGTCGTCCTCCCCGCCGCAGCCTGACCTCCCTCTTCTATTGCCTTCAGTTGGCTCTCGGCCCTCGCCAGAAGCCTCGCCTGTTCCTCGTAGCACTCCTCCAGGCGGATCATGTACTGGGCGAGCTAAGAGATAGGAAAAACGAGGGCGTCAGGCGGGGATCAACAGAGCCTATAAATGATGAAAGCGACCGAACGAACACTCACCGACATGAGACAGACGCAGCTGGCAGCCCCAACGTCAGGGACCCTCATCTCCCGGACCTGCCTGCGGTCCTTCTCCAGCAGTACCGTCTCGATGAGGTTTCGGGCGCCGGCGAAAGTGAAGGCCGACCCCGACTTCTCCCCGGAGTCGGACGGTGGTTCCGCAGCCTTACCCTTACCCATCGCTTGGGGAAGAGTCATGCTGACCACGCTCGGGGCGGGGACCGCCCCTGGAATTGACAGGGTCCCGCTCGGCCGGGGCCTCGGCGCGTCCCTCCTCGTATCATCCGGAGCCGACCGAGTCGAAGGCTGGGCTGGGGACCGATCACGTCCGACCCGTCCATCTTGGGCGCGCCCGGGTGATGCCTCCGGAGAAACGGTAGTCTCGGCATCGGAGGGCTGATACAGCGTCAACTCCCGGTCCGCGCCCGCGGCGTCCCCCTGATCGGTGGGTCCGGACCCGTCTGTCGGCGTCGGAGTCGCCTGCCGGCGGGACTTCTTCGCCGGTGGAGCCCCGCTCGGAGGAGCTCGTTTCTTCCTCCGGACTGCTTCCAGTAGGGACGTCCTACCAACAGCCGTTGCCTTGTCCGACCGCATGACGTCGTCGATCTCTGCAAAAAGGATGAGGTGGTCGGAGGTTGAGAAACTGAAGGAAAGAACGAAATGAAAGAGGAGAAAAGAGCTAAAAAAGAAATGGTGGCGGGCTCACGGTCAGTGGGGACCGAGCTCAGACCGACGTTCACCAAGGTATCCTCGGAAATAAGGCGACACACCGGGGGGAGCCGACCCTCGGCAACCAACTCCTTCAAGACGGCGACGCCGTCGGATTCCTCCCTCGACAACCTCGATAGGCCAATCGGGGACTTCATCGGCGTCTCCCAGGTTGCCCTGATTCCCCAAGAGGGATCTGCATCAACGAAAAAGAAGCGCTCCTTCCAGCCGTGAATGGAGGTGGGAGCCTCCTTGACGAGGCCGCACCCTCGCCGCGCCGCAAAGCACCACCACCCTTTATCCTGGGGGTGGCCACTCAGGCCGTAGCATTCCCAAAAGACATTCAGGGTGGCGGGAACCTCGTGCATGCGGCAGAGAACCTGAAAGGCTGTCAGGGCGCGCCATGAGTTCGGCACCAGCTGCGTCGGCGCCACTCTTAAATCCCGAAGCACCTGAACGACTAAGTCCGAGGGGGGAAAGCGGAACCCGGCCTGAAGAATGCCCTCATTGATGGCAACCTTCCCCGGAGGAGGGTGGGACATCCTCTCCTCAGGCCCCGGGAGCGTAACATTGCAGGCCTCGGAAAGATGGTATCGAGCCACGAACCTATCTAGGTCTTCGGCGGCCAACTCCGACTTAATGCGGTCTGCTCTCACTTCGCCCATCCCTAATGGCCAGTGAATCTACGGTCAGGACAGGGTCGAGAAGGGGGAAAAGACCGGAACGACTGGAGTACACTAATACAAAAGGAGAGTATGGAGAGCCCTAAATTAAAGAATGGAGCAACTCACCGGAAGAGAAGGAAGAACGGCTCCGAGAGCGTTAAAGGAGGAGCAAGCGAACAGTCCGACGGCGATGACGGCAGCGCAAAGGAGAAACTCGAAGATGTCTGTAAAGAGAAAGGCGGACGGAGGAGGACCCCCGGTTAAATAGGCGGAAAGGTGGGTGACGCCTCGGTGACGCCAGAGGACGCCTGGCTGCCGAAGGGTCGCTCGCGCCCCAAAGGCGAATCGACGCCATTAAGGAAGGATGTCCGCCGAAATCCTCAGACTGCCAGGTCAGCAACAACCGCCATACGCCATAAAGAAGGCGGGGAGCTCGGAGCGCGCGCGCCTCTCCGAGGGATGGCGACAATCTCGAAGCATCACTTCCTTCACCCGTTCCCCTTCTGGCTCCAGGCTCGGAAGTGGGGGGCTACTGTTACGGGGGAACTCAGCCATCATGCCCCACGTGACCGGCACGCGCGCCCTAGAGTCGGATATCTTCGGCCTCGCAGCCCGACCCCGAGTCGGCTGCCCCTTGATCCAGTAACCCGACCCCGAGTCGGATATCTTCGGCCTCGCAGCCCGACCCCGAGTCGGCTGCCCCTTGATCCAGTAACCCGACCCCGAGTCGGATATCTTCGGCCTCGCAGCCCGACCCCGAGTCGGCTGCCCCCTGGATCCAGCAATCCGACCCCGAGTCGGCAATCTCTCGACAACGACAGGCTGTTCCCCTGAAGCACGCCGCGACCCTCTGCTCCACTACTCCCTACAACGGTCGTATCCGGCGCTGCTCCACGATCTCCTGTAACAGCCGTACAAAGCGGAGCTCCACTACGCCCTGTCATGGCCGTACCCAGCGCTACCCCACGACGCCCAGTAACGGCCATGTCAGTGGCAACTCCATCGTGCCACACGATGATCAACCCCCCAGAAGGACCCCCCAGCCTGGTATATATGCGGCTGGGGGGAGAAGGGGGGAGGTAAGCAAGAACTTCCAGTGCACTCTCCTACTACCTGCAATTATCTCTCCTTCTCCTCCAATCTCCTCTGACTTGATCGTCGGAGGGCCCCCACTACCCCAGTGGTGGTGCGAGGCTTGCTTGCAGGTTTTCTGGTGGAAAGTGGAGCGTAATCAACACCAACCAAGGCGACTCAGACGGAACCCCGTTCACACCGCTGTGCCAATCGTTCTCGGTTTGGACCACCAGCAACAATACCGATTCAAGTTTTCAGTCAGATCAAGATGATAGCAAGAGCGTGTCGGGATATATCTTCACTCTTAAGGGTGGGGCCATCTGTTGGAAGAGTTCCAAGCAGCATACAGTGGCAGATTCTACATGTGAAGCAGAATACATCGCAGCATCTGATGCCGCCAAGGAAGCTGTATGGTTGCGAAAGTTCATCACCGAGCTTGGAGTGACACCCTCCATTGATGGTCCAGTACCTATATTTTGTGACAATACTGGAGCCATAGCTCAAGCAAGAGAACCCAAAGCACATCAGCGGACCAAGCATATTCTACGTCGCTACTACTTGGTTCGAGAAATCGTCGAACGATGTGATATTGATCTTCAGAAGATCGACACAAAAGAAAATCTGGCTGACCCATTTGCCAAAGTCCTCGGCATCAAAGAGTTCAACGAACACAAGTCGAAGATGGGTATTAGATACTATGCCGATTGGCTTTAGGCTAAGTGGGAGTTGTTGGGAAATGTATCCTAAATGTCAATCGTCAGCATGTTGATGATTAAATGAATTGACAAATCAATAAAGTTTTTTTTGGCATTATTCATCATTTTACATCTTCAAATGAACTCTTATTTGATGAAGTCCTTAGGACTTATTAATGATAAAGGAGGATTTATCTTCGAGTCCTTAAACTAGTTCGCGACCAAATGATATGTTGTTAGAAGGACGACAGCATTATCAAGATTAGGTCGTTGTGTGACATATACTGTTGCTGGGGGTTCAAACCGAGAACGATTGGCACAGCGGTGTGAACGGGGTTCCCTTGGAATTGCTTCGGTTGCGCTCCACCTTCCGCCGGGAAACCTGCAAGCAAGCCTCGCACCACCACCGGGGTAGTGGGGGCCCTCCGACGATCAAGTTAGGGAAGATCGAAGGAGAAGGAGAGGTAGCAGGTAAGATGATACTCTGGAAAATCTTGCTTACCCTCCCCCTTCCCCCCCCAGCCGCATATATATCAGGCTGGAGGGTTTTTCCGGGGATTGGTCATCATGTGGCGCGATGGGGTTGCCTCTGACATGGTCGTTACAGGGCGTCGTGGGGCAGCGCTGGGTACGGCTATGGCAGGGCGTAGTGGAGCTCCGCTTTGTACGGCTGTTACAGGGGATCGTGGGACAGTGCCGGATACGGCCGTTGCAGGGAGTAGTGGAGCAGGGGGCCGCGGCGTGCCTCGGGGGAACAGTCTGTTGTTGTTAGGAGTTTGCCGACTCGGGGTCGGATCGCTGGATCAAGGGGCAGCCGACTCGAGGTCGGACTGCGGAGCCGAAGATATCCGACCCGAGGTCGGATTGCTGGATCAAGGGGCAGCCGACTCGGGGTCGAGCTGCGGAGCCGAAGATATCCGACCCGAGGTCGGATTGTTGGATCAAGGGGCAGCCGTAGTCTTCCTGGGCGCGCGTGCCGGTCACGTGGGGCATGGTGGCTAAGTTCCCCCGTAACAGTAGCCCCCCACTTCCGAGCCTGGAACCAGGAGGGGAACGGGTGAAGGGAGTGATGCTTCGAGATTGCCGCCATCCCTCGGAAAGGCGCGTGCGCTCCGAGCTCCCCACCTTCTTTATGGCGTATGGCGGTTGTCGCTGATCTGGCGGTCTGCGGATTTCGGCGGACATCCTTCCTTAATGGCGTCGATTCGCCTTTGGGGCGCGAACGATCCTTCGGCAGCCAGGCGTCCTCTGGCGTCACCGAGGCGTCACCCGCCTTTCCGCCTATTTAACCGGGGGCCCTTCCCCCGTCCGCCTTTCTCTTCACAGGCATCCTCGAGTTTCTCCCTTGTGCTGCTGCCGTTGCCGTCGGACTGTTCGTTCGCTCCTCCTTTGACGCTCTCGGAGCCGTTCTGCTGAGGGTCTCCTCCGAGGCGGACGACCGGATTGTGGCGAAGGTCGTGGAAGCGAAAGCTCAGATTACGGAGCGAGCGGAGGCGGCGCTGGCCGAGAAGAGCGCGGAAATCGGGCGTCAGGCGGTACAGGCCTATCGTCAGTCCGCCGAGTTCATCCGTGACATGTCGGACGCGGGGTCCGACTCCTTTGCCTTAGGCTTCGATGAAGGCCTGGCAAGGGTGTCCGCTAAATACCCCGGAATTGACCTGAGTGGGGTCTCCCTCCTCGACTCCCCTCCGATGCCATTGCCTGCCGATTCTCCAATCGTCTCCCTACCCTTCGCGGACGTGCTCGCCGTTCCAGACCCAGGGGTTCCTCCAAGCTGACTCTCTGTACTTTTCTTTATTCTTTTCTTTGTATGTTGGCGTTTTGCCATGTTGTATGGGTCTCGGCCCTGATGCAACAAAAGTTAATGCAAACAAAGTGTTTCCTCATTTCACTTTCGTCCTTCCTCTTTTTAACTCCTGGTAGCGTCTCGCCGACTCCTGACTCTTGAAGTTCCTCCGGCGCTAGGCCAGGCATCCGAGAGTTAGGCCTCAGAAAATTCTTCCGGCGCTAGGCCAGGCATCCGAGGGTTAGGCCTCAGGAAATTCTTCCGGCGCTAGGCCAGGCATCCGAGGGTTAGGCCTCAGGAAATTCTTCCGGCGCTAGGCCAGGCATCCGAGGGTTAGGCCTCAGGAAATTCTTCCGGCGCTAGGCCAGGCATCCGAGGGTTAGGCCTCAGGAAATTCTTCCGGCGCTAGGCCAGGCATCCGAGGGTTGGGCCTCAGGAAATTCTTCCGCTGGTCGGCCAAGGCTGGCGCAAGCCGAGGCGACCGGTCGGGGTTTCAGGCTAGTCTGCTCCCGGGATGATCATCGGGTTAGCCTGGCATCCGAGGGCCGAGCCTCGGGGAATTCCGCTCGTTGGTCGGCCAAGGCTGGCGCAAGCCGAGGCGACCGGTCGGGGCTTCAGGCTAGTCTGCTCCCGGGATGATCATCGGGTTAGCCTGGCATCCGAGGGCCGAGCCTCGGGGAATTCCGCTCGTTGGTCGGCCAAGGCTGGCGCAAGCCGAGGCGACCGGTCGGGGCTTCAGGCTAGTCTGCTCTCGGGATGATCATCGGATTAGCCTGGCATCCGAGGGCCGAGCCTCGGGGAATTTCGCTCGTTGGTCGGCCAAGGCTGGCGCAAGCCGAGGCGACCGGTCGGGGCTTCAGGCTAGTCTGCTCCCGGGATGATCATCGGGTTAGCCTGGCATCCGAGGGCCGAGCCTCGGGGAATTCCGCTCGTTGGTCGGCCAAGGCTGGCGCAAACTGAGGCGACCGGTCGGGGCTTCAGGCTAGTCTGCTCCCAGGATGATCATCGGGTTAGCCTGGCATCCGAGGGCCGAGCCTCGGAGAATTCCGCTCGTTGGTCGGCCAAGGCTGGCGCAAGCCGAGGCGACCGGTCGGGGCTTCAGGCTAGTCTGCTTCCGGGATGATCATCGGGTTAGCCTGGCATCCGAGGGCCGAGCCTCGGGAAATTCCGCTCGTTGGTCGGCCAAGGCTGGCGCAAGCCGAGGCGACCGGTCGGGGCTTCAGGCTAGTCTGCTCTCGGGATGATCATCGGGTTAGCCTGGCATCCGAGGGCCGAGCCTCGGGGAATTCCGCTCGTTGGTCGGCCAAGGCTGGCGCAAGCCGAGGCGACCGGTCGGGGCTTCAGGCTAGTCTGCTCCCGGGATGATCATCGGGTTAGCCTGGCATCCGAGGGCCGAGCCTCGGGGAATTCTGCTCGTTGGCCACGCGCCTGTCACTTGCCGCTCGACGGGGTTTCTCCGTGGCCAGCTGCGATCGTGTTTCTCCCCCTCTCGAAGCGTCGCCTGGGGAACACTAGAAGGCCATTAAATGCTAATTGAGGCGTTACCTGGGAAATCGGACCGGCCAGTTGCTGCTTGCGAGGAGTGCCAGTTAAGCAGCCGCGATACGCGCATTCTTCGAGGCGGATGCGGCCTGGGCGCGTGCGGAGATACATGGGCCGCGGGATACACGCCGTCCGGAGTGTCCTGCACGAAGAATGCAATTAAGGAGAATGATGCCTAGGAGATCGTGGGGGGATAAACCTCGAGAGCCGGAACGGCTCCGGATTCGATGTGCCCGCATTTATTGGAGCCACCCGCATCGGAACGACCGGGGGGCCACAGTTTGGCTATAAATATAAGCGCAGGTGCAGTGGAGCCTGCCAAGCCGGAGCTGTTCAGGTTGCCATGGATCGTGGACCTCCTCTCCGGCGCGTGGCTGGGAAATCCCAGCCGGAGGAACGGGAGGCGCGCCCCTCGCGACTTCCACCAACTAGCCGTTTCATCTGGGATCAACGGGAGGATTCTCCCCGGTGGAACTCCGCTCTAGGCGTTGCATCCGGGATCACGCCTCCTCGCGCTCTTCTCCCTTATATTCCTTTCCTCCCCTTCTCCTGGGGAGGACCGGAATATCCCTTGGAGGTGGCGTTCCTCTAGAAGCAGTGTGAACCTCTTCTTCGTCCGTGCCGGCTCTTCGTCTTTTGCGTGAGGCGTCGATGGCGCCTCCGGGGGGAAGCACCCACGGCCAGTGGGATTGGAGCTGCTTCGGGCGGAGGGTTCGGGATCCCAGATCTTCAGCTCCACGGAGTCCCCACCTCTTCCTTAGTTTCTTTACTCCCCAATCCCCCTCTGGAAATTCTTTGTAATCACACGAACACGCCGTTGTAACCAGGAATTATTGAAATGAAAAGAACTATATATTTTTTGAGCTGTCTTTCTGGCTTTGTCTTTCTACTAGTAATATACCCGCAGGTTAGCGGAATTCCAGCTTCTTGGAATTTCTCGACCATCTAGTGCCTCCAACTGGTAGGAGCCAGGTCGGTTTACCCAGCGAACCCTATACGGGCCTTCCCAATTTGGCGCCAGCTTCCCACCTTCCGCGGGCTGAGATGCTTTGGCCCGCCTTAGCACCAGATCTCCGATTCTGAAAAGTTTTGGTCGGACCTTGGAGTTATAATACCGGGCCACCCTCCGCTGATACATCGCCATCCGGACCTGCGCCATTTCCCTCGCTTCTTCCAAGAGGTCCAGATTCCCTCGGAGCTGCTCCGAATTGGCCTCGGGTCGGTGCGCGGCCACCCGGGGCGAGGGGAGTCCGAGCTCCACGGGGACGACCGCTTCCGTGCCATAGGTTAGGCCGAAAGGCGTCTCCCCGGTAGGGGTCCGATGCGTGGTCCGATACGCCCAAAGGACGTTCTCGAGTTCTTCGACCCAAGCTTGCCTCGTCCGACCGATTCGCGCCTTAATTCCTTGGAGGATTGTCCGATTTGTCACTTCGGCCTCACCGTTGGTTTGGGGATGCGACACAGATGTGAACCGATGCTCGATCCCGAACTCCTCGCAGAAGTCACGGAAATGCTTGTTGTCGAACTGTCGACCATTATCCGAGATGAGGACCCGGGGTACCCCAAATCGGACAATGATGTTTTTCTTTACGAACTTCCGGACTTGCGCCTCCGTGATAGTGGCCAGCGGCTCCGCCTCCACCCACTTGGTGAAGTAGTCGATTGCAACAATCAAGAATTTCCGCTGGGCGGAAGCGACGGGGAACGGTCCGAGGATATCCATTCCCCACTGTGAGAAGGGCCAGGGTGCGGTGATTGGTGCCAAGGGGACAGAAGGGACTCTCTGGACGTTGGCGTGGCGCTGGCAGGCGTCGCATTTCCGTACGTGATCCTTTGAGTCCTCCAACAAGGTAGGCCAATAATAGCCTTGCCTCATGATCTTGTGCGCCAAGAACCTAGCCCCCGAGTGCGATCCGCAGACGCCCTCGTGGATTTCGCCGAGGACGTAGGCCGCCTCCAAGGGGCGGAGGCACCTTAAGAGGGGGGCGGTGAACGAGGTCCGATACAGCCTCCCTTCATAGAGTACGTAGTGGGCGGACTTCCTGACAAGTCGCCGAGCTTGATCTTCGTCTTCAGGGAGGATCCCTTCGGCGAGGTAGGCGACGAGCGGGTCCATCCAAGACGGCTCCGGGTCAATCGCCATCACCGCCCCAGCCTCGCCGATGCTCGGGGCATCCAGGGTCTCCAGGTAGATTGCCCTTGACAGGTTGCGCGCCTCTGCGCCCACCAAGCGGGACAACCTGTCGGCCCTGGCATTTTCGCTTTTGGGGACCTGCTGGAGGTCGACGCTGCCGAGGTCGGAAATGAGTGCTTGCACCTTCCGGACGTAGTTCTGCATGGTCGGGCTCTGGGCCTCGAACTCCCCACGGACCTGCCCGACCACCAGCTGGGAGTCGGTGAAGACCTTCAAACGCCGGATGCCGAGCTCCCCGGCGAGTTTGAGTCCCGCGACTAGGGCCTCGTACTCCGCCTCGTTGTTGGTCACTGGAAACCCAAACCTCAAGGCATACTCGGCTATCACTCCATCAGGACTGGTAAGGACTAGCCCGGCCCCTCCACTCTCGGGGTTCGACGACCCATCGATGTGAAGCGTCCAGGTCGGGAGGTCGAGGCTGGGCGTTTCCGGCGGTCTAGGTTCCGCCACCTGCACCGTGCACTCAGCGAGGAAGTCCGCAAGCACCTGGACCTTGATGGCGGGCCGAGGCTGGTAGCGGATGTCGAACTCACCGAGTTTTATTGCCCACTTCACCAGCCGTCCCGCATTCTCGGGGTTGCTGAGGATCTGTCGTAGTGGTTGATCAGTTAAGAGGGTGACAGAATGGGCCTGAAAATAGGGGCGGAGCCTCCTGGTCGCGGTCAGCAGCGCGAAGGCGATCTTTTCAGCCTTCGTATACCGCGCCTCGGCATCCCGTAGGACCCGGCTGATGTAGTACACGGGCTTCTAGAGCTTTGCCTCTTTCCGAACCAGCACCGCACTGACCGCGGTTGGGGAGACCGCCAGATAGAGGTAGAGCATCTCCCCTTCTTGCGGCTTGGACAGCAGGGGAGGAGACGCCAGGTATTCCTTGAGCTGGTCGAATGCTGCTTGACATTTGGCCGTCCAGAGGAAGTCTTTCGGGCGTTTTAACACCTTGAAGAATGGTTGGCAGCGTTCGGCCGATTTTGCCACAAATCGTCCGAGCGCGGCGACCCTTCCAGCGAGCTCCTGAACCTCCTTCACTTTGGTCGGAGGGGACATACCTTGGATGGCCTTGATTTTGTCCGGGTTGGCTTCGATACCCCGCTGGTTGACAATGAAACCGAGGAACCTCCCGGCCGAAGCGCCAAAGGCGCACTTCGCTGAGTTCAGCTTCATGCGAAACTTCCGCAAGGTGGTGAAAGTCTCCTCCAGATCCACGATGTGCTGGTCTGCCTGGCGGCTCTTCACCAGCATATCGTCCACGTACACCTCCATATTCCGGCCGATTTGCTCTTTGAAGATTTTGTTGACGAGGCGCTGGTAAGTGGCGCCAGCATTCTTCAGACCGAAGGGCATTACCTTGTAGCAGTACAGCCCCCGGTCTGTTATAAAGGCAGTTTTCTCCTTGTCCTGTGGGGCCATCTTTATCTGGTTGTAACCGGAGAAGGCGTCCATGAAAGACAGCAGCTAATGTCCGGAAGTCGCGTCGACCAGTTGGTCCATCCGCGGAAGCGGAAAGCTATCCTTGGGGCACGCCTTGTTCAGGTCGGTATAGTCGACGCACATCCTCCACTTCCCGCTCGCCTTCCGGACAAGTACGACATTTGCCAGCCACTCGGGGTAACTCACCTCCCTTATGAATCCTGCCTCCAAGAGTTTGTCTACCTCCTGGTCGATCACCCGGATCCGATCCGGGGCACAGTGTCTCTTCTTCTGCTTCACTGGCCGGTGGGTCGGGTCGACGTTGAGGGCGTGAGAGATGACCTCCGGGTCGATCCTAGGTACATCGGCCGCCGACCAGGCAAATACATCGGCATTGGCTCGGAGGAATTCCACCAACCGGGCCCGAGCTCCCGGGTCGAGATTGGCGCCGACCCGGACCGCCCGGTCCCGGCGGCCTTCCTCGAGGGGAACTTCGACCACACCCTCGGCCGGCTCCCCCTGCCGCAAGGCCACCTCGTCTCTGGCATCAAGAGACTCGACGCTTAGGGCTTCTGCGGGCTTCTTCCCAAGCTTTGGAGGGATCTCGGCGGCCCCCTTGCTCCGGTGGGCGGCCGCCTCCTCGGCGTCCGCATACTGGTTCGCCCGGGACAACAGCTCTGGGAAGCTCCGCGGCAGGCGTTTGTCCAGGGAGAAGGTGAGTCTGCCCTTCCGGAAGCCACGCTTCAGGGCTGAAAGAGCTACCTCCTGACTCAGGCTCCGGACCTCCAGCGTAGCCCTGTTGAAGCGGGTAAGATAATCCCGCAGGCTTTCTCCCTCGTTTTGCCGGACATCAAAGAGGGAGTCGGAGACCAGTCGCCGCCGGCTACTGACGGCGAAATGAGTGACGAAGAGGCGAGTGAACTGGTCGAAGGACCGGATTGAGTCAGCCTCCAGCCCGGCGAACCATGCTCTCGCCGGGCCACGGAGGGTTGCCGGGAAAGCCTTGCAGAGAAGGGGATCTGATGCTCCGTGGAGGAGCATAAGGGTCCTGAAACTCTCGACGTGATCCCGCGGGTCCGCCGCCCCGTCATAGGGCTCGATCGCCGGCATTTTGAACCCCGGCGGATTCGGGGTCCGCAGGATCCTCGAGGCAAGCGCCGGCTGGGAGGAGATCTCTAAGTCGGCGAAGGGATCTTTGGAATGGCCCTTCAGGACCTGGAGTTCTCGGTGGAGATCGTCCACCCGCCGGTCCAGGAAGCGCGACCGGTGGGTGGGAGACAAGGAGTGGCGAGAGGGGGGACCGACTGGAGCGCGGGTTCCTCGAGGATTGGGGGGTCTGGGAACGCGCCCGGGCCCGCCTCTCGGACCCCGCGCGGCTCCGGTGGGAAGGTCCCGGCAGAATGGAGCGAGCTCGAGAATCCTCCTCGCATCGGCGCTCATCCCCATGGGAGAGGAAGGAGCGCGGGTTGAGGAGGACAGGCGAATGCTCAGGCCGCGGCGGCTCCTGAGCCCGCTGCGGCGCCCGGGAAATCGCACCCTGCAGAATCTGCACCGCCTCCGCGAGGGTGCGAACCTGCTGGGTTAGTTGGTCGAACTGGGCGGCTTCGACCGTCTGAACGGGCGGTGGGGAGGTGGAGTGTTGCTGAGAGTGTGTTGGAGATGCAGCGGCCTTCCGGCCAGAGGCGTGAGAGGCCCCGCGACCGGAAGCATTGGAAGCTCCACGACCACCTCGCCGTGCCATTACGATCGCTCTGAGATCCGGGCCCTCCTTCTAGCGCCAACTATTGCTGGGGGTTCAAACCGAGAACGATTGGCACAGCGGTGTGAACGGGGTTCCCTTGGAATTGCTTCGGTTGCGCTCCACCTTCCGCCGAGAAACCTGCAAGCAAGCCTCGCACCACCACCGGGGTAGTGGGGCACCACCACCGGGGTAGTGGGGGCCCTCCGACGATCAAGTTAGGGAAGATCGAAGGAGAAGGAGAGGTAGCAGGTAAGATGATACTCTGGAAAATCTTGCTTACCCTCCCCCTTCCCCCCCCAGCCGCATATATATCAGGCTGGAGGGTTTTTCCGGGGATTGGTCATCGTGTGGCGCGATGGGGTTGCCTCTGACATGGTCGTTACAGGGCGTCGTGGGGCAGCGCTGGGTACGGCTATGGCAGGGCGTAGTGGAGCTCCGCTTTGTACGGCTGTTACAGGGGATCGTGGGACAGCGCCGGATACGGCCGTTGCAGGGAGTAGTGGAGTAGGGGGCCGCGGCGTGCCTCGGGGGAACAGTCTGTTGTTGTCAGGAGTTTGCCGACTCGGGGTCGGATCGCTGGATCAAGGGGCAGCCGACTCGGGGTCGGGCTGCGGAACCGAAGATATCTGACCCGAGGTCGGATTGCTGGATCAAGGGGCAGCCGACTCGGGGTCGGGCTGCGGAGCCGAAGATATCCGACCCGAGGTCGGATTGCTGGATCAAGGGGCAGCCGTAGTCTTCCTGGGCGCGCGTGCCGGTCACGTGGGGCATGGTGGCTAAGTTCCTCCGTAACATATACGTTGGTTGTCCTCTTAACCAAGGAGTGTGGAGACAATGGTATGCCACACAGGTGAAGTGTAGGAGTACATTTCACTGAACGTGACCAATTCCGGAACGCTCTACTGTCGAGAGATGTTTCGAGTGGATATGGGTATAAGTTTGGCCCTCTGACCTGAGACCGCAACCTGTGACTAGCAAGCAACTCACTGTACTTTGGTACCGAACTACCTGAATTTCTAATTCAGTGATGGAAGGTCACTGGGTGCAGTCAAGTACTTGCGTAGTCAGTTGTGAGTCAAGAAGGAATTGACCCCTCCTGGAAACAGGAATAATGTCTTGTGATTAATTTAGCAAAACCTTGGCCAGGGTAATCCCAGTGAGGAGTCACGGGATATCTAAAGTTAATCACATAATGGATGTACTAATTATAGGGTTGACAGTGAGCTCTAAGTCATCCTGGCATTAAGAGTCAAAGGGATTGAATTATACAGTAACCATAGTTCAGGGTTCCAGAATATTTGCTTCGCATATATTCGACCTATTCGGACGTCGGGTACCATTGCTAGATGGTCACATCGATTAGTGTAGGAAGTCGTTCCTATACTACCAGCTTAGGTTCGAACCTATGAGGTCACACGCATAGAAGATTCCTGATTGATCAAGAAGGCTGATGAATGATTAAGAATCATTCAGGGGTAATTTGGTCAATTCGATTGACAAATTATCTTATAAAATAATTAAAGTAATTATCGGAGGATTAATTAGTAATTAGATTGCTAATGAACTCAATTGGATTGAGTAATTAGACTAAGGATGAGCCAAATTGAATTAGATTCAATTCTGGGCTCAATCAGGGTTTTTGACCTGATTGGATTAGGTCTGAATCAAGAGGACTTAGGTTGACCAAATTAAATTAGATTAAATTTGTGCTTAATTAGAGATTGACCTAATTGGATTAGGTTCAACCCATGGTAATTGGATCATTCTAATTGTTAGGATTTAATTAAATTAAATGGGTTTGATCTGAAACTGTTCGGATCTTGAAATCTACTTGTCACATATCCATGCATGGCGCCATAAATTGATTTTTAATATGATTAAAAATTAATTTAATTTATTTAATGGTGCCATGGGACACTTGGCAACATCAGGAACCTCTTTCATCATTAGATGGGTCGAAATTGAGAGATAAATTCATGAAAAGAATTGGATAAGATCAAATTCTCTCTCTTCATGACATATGTCATCCTTATCTTTATCTCACTTCTAATTAAGGCTGAATTTCGAATTTAATCATCACAAAATCACCACGTGACCCTCTAATCTGTTTGGGGGTATGGGAATTTCGAAATTGAAAGAGAAAAGTGGCAACATGATGAATGGTTTAGATTAGATCAAGCTTCATCATGTAATGGCACATGAACTTGAATTTTAAATTCAAAATTCAAAACCCCACAAAATCCTCAACAAATATGGGATGGTTGGCATGAAGTTAGGTAGGAGAGCAACATTAAAAGGACCTCCATCATCTGGTGGTCGAATTCAAGAAAAATGAGAGAAAAAGAAGAAGAAAAAAGGGAAAAGAAAAGAGAGGAACCCTAGTTCATGCATGGAAAAATTCTGCATTCAATCTAGCTGACTTCTTCCTCCTCTAAGTCCATCACGCCATTAGTGTTAGGGGTCCCTAATAAGAGTCTTTAGATCAGATCTAAGTCCTCTTCAATCCCTTTAAACCTTTCCTCCAAGTTCTTCCAAGAAGGCGGATCAAAAGTTGATAGCGTTTGGAAGATCAAATTTCAGCCTCAAGAAATTCTGCGCAAGCTAGCACTTCCGCAGGATTGGATCTCTTCAGGAACTTTGCGTGGACTTCTCGTAGAGGCCATTCGTGTGCGTGGCTGCGAAGTCGAGGATCAGATCCACAAGTTTCATCCATCATAAAAGGTATTAATCCTACATTAATCTTTTATTATGGTGTCAAGATCTAGGTCTGATTCCCCGAGGTTTTACCCTCTTTTGGGGCTCCTCACGGAGATATCTCTAGAATCCATTCAATGGATATTCAGAGATTAATCGGAATAGAGTTCTTAAGTTTCAGATCTGATAGTTAATCATGCATGAAAGTTTTAGCATAATTGTTTAAACGATTCCGGCATAATTCTATGTGTTCTTAAGGTGCTGATTTCTAGATTTGATCTTGTAAGCATGCATGAATTAAATTGTTTGATTCGATTTTTTCGCTGCATTTTAAAACTTAAAAAGAACTACGTATGGCTTGATCCCCCTTATGAAGGGGTACATAGGCAATCCGATCAGGTTCAGCCATGGTTTTAAAAAAAAAAGAAATCAGCATGCTTAACACCGAAGAACCTAGGATTCACTTTCACTATTCGCAATGTATTTCATAGAATGTCTATCAAAGACAACCCTTTTTTCTCCAAACTCTCTTGCAAATATAAGAAGTGAACTTTCTTGTAAATCAATTACTGCAACTTAAGTTACAATGCGACTTAAGTTAGTGCAACTTTAACTATAGAGATTCAAATAGCCCCCTCCTGAGAATTTGCACTTGCATTGTCAATGGACTTTTTTTTCCTGTTTGAACATGCACAATGTGCTCTACAAGCTAGATTGAAATAACACCAACTAGTTTATACAAAAACTGCCCATCCCATCTAATTGGTTTGTCAAGGCCAAGTGTTAGGTCCAAAGGAGTTTGTGGTCCATGTCTTACTGTGTACAACAAGGAACTATTTAACTCTGAGTACTAAAACTACCTTTTAGAATTGTTAAAAATAATGGCTCATATGCTGATCTTACTGTCACGCCCCCGGCGGTCGCGCCAACTGCCGCACACCCGTAGAAAACTCTTTCCACGAGCATGCAAGGCATCATTACCGAACATCTCAATTTTATAAATCTAAAATAATTCAACTAAATAAATGCAATCTTATTCCATTGACTAACTCAAGTCATCAAGTCTCGCAGTTCTAAATACGCAGCGGAACAATAACTTAGCAACATGCAAACTTAGTTCTTAAAATAACAAAACTTTGCAATGTCCAACAATCATAATAAATATCTAAGATAACAGTTCAACTTGAATAACCCTAATCTAAGATAACTTGCGCCACAATCATTCTAGTCGCTCTCCCATTTTGGAACCCCAATAGACTAGTTATCGGAATCTGTAAAACAACAAGAAATTATATAATGAGCTAAACAGCCCAGAAAGTAATGAACACTCTAGCTAGATAAATCAAGCAATAATATGTAGAAAATAAATATATATGTAGTTCTAAGGTTCAAGTCAAATATTCCTTAAATTCTTAAGATTCTTTTCACGGTTTCGAAATTCTTTTACATATTCCATTCATCTTGTCGATCCTGGACTATGACCACATGTTTTCTATGGCAGGATCATAAACACTGACTAATCTTCTTGCGGTGAGTCCTTCAGGGCAGTCAATTGCCAACGTATCTGCCCCCATTAACAGAGTTCTCAACATAGCTAGGTCGAAGTTCAATTAGTTTTCTATTTCATATTTCAATTATGAAATCATGCAGTGTCAAAACCAAATATCGTTCATATTTTAATTTCTTTCAATTTATCATATTCAACTCAACAGCCAGAAAGTATGACCACATGTTTTCTGTGGCAGGGTCATATCACCGACTAATCTTCTTGCGGTACCAATGTATTAGCCTCCATTGGCAGGGTCCTCAATATAGTCCGATTACAAGTCTGAATCTATTTCAAGTCATTATCTTTTCTTATATTATGTTCAATATTCCAAACCAAAAGGTACAATGTCAGTGCAATCGAACACAATCCAAATCAGAAGCACATACATTCAATCAGAGTCATACAACATTATAAAAATATACATATAACCCATGCATCAAATTCGTAATTATGAATAATTCGATTCGTAAAACATACATAGTTTGCCGATAAATCTAGTAAAGAGGTTACATTACTTACTTCGTGAATACGATCCATAATAAATCCAATTAATTCTACAAATTCCTTGCAGAACCAAATATCCAAAAATCATATTCTTTTTTTAAAATTCATCACAATATATGTATACAAAAACTTCAATTTTAATATCCTCCCATGGCTGACCCTGCATAAGTGCCTAGCACCTCGAGTTCGGGTTCATACCCATAAACCACCCCCTCTCTTTATTTACTATTATTATTATTATTATTATTATTATTATTTTTCTTCTTCTTTTTTCTTTTGTCTTCTTCTTTTCTTTTTTCTTTTCCCTTCCTCTCCCGACTCCTCTCTTCTCCTTTGGCGAAACAGGGGGCCCATGACCCCCCCTTCTCCTTCTTCTTCCCTCTTGATCGGACTTAGGGGCGACCGTGGTGGCCGGCCCTGATGGCGGCAGGAGGCGGCGGACCAAGCTTGACCACCACCGGCGGCCGGCGGCGGCGAACACGCCGGCGGCTAGAGCACACGGACCGAAGTAGAGCACCTCATTTTGGACCCAAATCTGGCACTTGGCCGGCTCCAAACCACCATACACCATAGCTAATCACCAAGAAAAGTGGAGGAGAAGGCCTTACCTCGCCCCGACGAAGGTTCGGCGGCTTTCTTCCTCTCCGGCGACAATGGAGGAAAGGGACCATCCCCTATGGCTTTAATGGTTCTCTCCCTCTCTCTTAGGTGGCAACACGAAGAAGAACCCCCGCTCCTTCTTCTTCGGGATGGATTTTGCACGTTAGGCCGAAACTTGGGACTGGGCTGGTCAAGTGGACCGGGCCCAGTTCCAGGGTCTGACATTCCCCCCTCCTAAAAATAAAATTTCGTGCCCGAAATTTGCGTACTTACAGTTTTGAAAAGTTGAGGGTATTTCTGCTTCATCTCATCTTCAAATTCTTAGGTAGCTTCTCTTTCTGAATGATGGCTCCACTACACCTTGACATAAGGTATAACACAGCGTCTCAAAACTTGATCTTTTCTGTCCATTATTTGCACTGGATGCTCCTTATATGATAGATATTCTCTAACTTGTAAAAGCTTTAGCTCCGTGACATTACTTGGGTCTAGTATATATTTCTTTAACATCGAGACATGGAAAACATCATGTATACTAGCCAGAGAAGGCGGCAAGACAAGTCTATATGCCACCTTACCAATTCTTTCCAAGATCTCGAATGGACCAACAAATCTGGGATTCAATTTTCCTCGAATACCGAATCTTGAAACTCTCTTTGTAGGTGATATTTTAAGAAATACATGGTCACTAACTTGAAATTCTAATTCTCGTCTTCTATTATCCGCATAACTTTTCTATCTACTTTGTGCAGTCCGAAGGCGATCTTTGATAAGCTGAATTTTTTCAACTGTCTGCTGTACAAGTTCAGAGCCCAACAATCTTCGTTCACTAATATCATCCTAACAAATTGGCGAACGATATTTCCTTCTGTATAAGGCTTCATAAGGTGCCATCTATATGCTACTCTGATAACTGTTGTTATATGCAAATTCTATCAAAGGTAGATGCTCATCCCAAGAACCCTTCATTTCTATGATGCAAGCTCTCAACATGTCCTCGAGAATCTGAATGGTCCTCTCAGACTGACCATCGGTGTGAGGGTGAAAGGTAGTATTAAAACATAACTTTGTTTCCAAAGCCTTATGCAAGCTTTTCCAAAATTGTAATACAAACCCATTATCTCGATTAGACACAATAGATACTGGAATACCGTACAGTCTCATAATCTCTTTAATGTATAATTTGGCTAGCCTTTCCAGACCGAACCCAACTTTGATAGGTAAAAAATTTTGCCGATTTTGTTAACCTATCCACTATCACCCAAACGACATCATTAGCACTGGGAGTCTTTGGCAGTCCAGATACAAAATCCATGGAAATTTGTTCACTTCCATATTGGAATATCAAGAGGCTGAGCGGTCCTACTGGTCTTTGGTGTTCAGCTTTGACCTGCTGACATACTAAACATTGTGCCATGAATGGAGCAATTTCTCTTTTCATGTTGTTCCACCAGTACAATTTCTTTAAATCTCTATACATCCAAACTGATGAGCTTCTTTAAGAATTTTCTGCTTAATTTCCAAATCCATAGGTACACAAATTTTATTTCGATACCTCAAAGATCCATCTTCATGTATCCCGAATTTAGATATATCCATAGAATCAACAACATTCTTATCTACTAGAAAACTAGCTCAAATCTTCCAATAATTCTACTAATCAATACAACTTCATCATTGGATCTTATCATAAGAATAATGTCCAATACCTTCAGACTTGGTTCCTTTTGTAGATGATGTAAATCAAACTTCCCTCTTATAAACAGAAATCAACATCTTAATTCAGATAGTAATATCAAGTTTCTTTGTCAACATATCAACTGCTCTTGATTAATCGATCTATCACAAGATTAGATCATAAACAACTCTAATCCATCCTTAGTAGACTATTTATCAAGATCGATAGATAACCTTAATCTCTTTCAATCAAATAGAGGGTTGATATTAATTGAAGAAGTACAAGCTTCGGATTTAGGAGAAAAGAGATCTACACCAAAATATTCTAGATCCAAAATCAAAATTGATGATCCATTAATTCTAGTCTCAAGATGTTAAGAATTTTCTTAGCACGACATAAAATTAGAGAACCTAAGATAGTGCAGCGACATCTAAAAATTCAGAATCAAATCAAGTCTTTTGTTATTAAAACTTGCCGAATTAAAGGGATAATACTTCTGACCAACTTAGAAAAAAATAGTTCAGACCACTACGCTTTCGTTGCGCACTCTGATTTAAACCACCAAAATTTCTTGAATTCACTAATAACTTTTTTGATCAAAATACTACCTTGTATTATGAACTAAGGAGATCCAAAATTTCAATTTCCAAGTAAAGCCCAAAAAGAACTTTTGATTTCGTCGTCTAACTTACCTCGAGTACATCCATCTAGACTGATACTCGAGTCAATTGATACGTTCAAAACCACCATATAGGCTAGTTACTATAATTCAAAATCAATTGAATCTTAATTCTCTCATCAACTCAACTAGACAATTCCAAGTCAAACTCTTACAAGTAAAAATAACCAGAAAAAATTTTCTCAATGCTCTACCAAGTTAGAAGACCTCAAATCAATAGATATAAGTAAAATTGACTTAGCCATCTCTTCTAGAATTTTCTTCATTGAGATCTATGGCATTTATCAAAAATCTTCTATGATAATCATGCAAGCCTCAAAAATTTATTTTTTTTTCACAAAACTAGATTTCATCAGCAACCTCAATAACATTGGCAAAAGATCTCTAGGTCAATCTATAAGCCCAACTTTGAATTGAAGTTTATTACACACCACATAGTCTCCGATAGACATAAATAAGATCTTTTATTTGGATCCAAAGATAGTGATAAAAATTATTAATGATTCCACCAACATGAATATTTTCTGATCTCAAATTAAAATCAATGCTTCAATAAGAAAATAATCTTTTATAGTATCACCCAACATATTTTTCTTCTACATTCTAGTTTCATTCCTAATCCACATACAAAATCAAACCTCAAAGAATATTCCAGTTAAGAGCTACAAAAAACTTTCATAGCCCAAATCTTAAACAACTTTATACAAATGGATCTTACTTTGCCTCAAAAAATTATCTTCAAAATTAAGTAATATCACAGTACACCTTCATATCAATTTTTGAGTTTCCAAGTTCACTTAAATAATAAATAATCATAATGCATGATAATAATCTATGGCCAATCCTCTTGCACTTAATTTAGATCCAAATCTAACTAATCAAAACTTGATTCAGAGATTGCCCAACCTTCCATCGTGTATCAAACCTCATAAATAAATTTTATCATAATTCTCTAGTAACATTTTCATACATAATCACAAGGTCTAATAGAAAATCTTTAAAGTAGCTTATAATGCAATCAACATAGATGTACGTTCCAATATCCCTAGTGTCTACCCACCTACACTCATCCTATGTCAAATTTTCATGTCTTAGATTTTATCTACTTATGCTCTGATACCACTTAAGTTGTCACGCCCCTGGCTCGAAATCGTGAGCTGGGGGTCACGCCAACTGCCGCACATCCGTAGAAAACTCTCTCCATGAGCATGCAAGGTATTATAACCAAACATCTTAATTTTATAAATCTAAAATAGTTCAACTAAATAAATGCAATCTTATTTCATTGACTAACTCAAGTCATAAAGTCTCACAATTCTAAATACGCAGCGGAACAATAACTTAGCAACATGCAAACTTAGTGTTGCCCAGTAGACAACCCAGGAGGAGGGGTGAATTGGGTACAAAATAAAACTTAGATTTTTTTTAGATAATCTAATGTGGATTATGAAAGCTTTCTTGATTTTAATCTAAAAATATTAATCAAACTATAAAGAAAGCAATAAAAAAGAGATGCTCAAAGAACCACAACACAAACACACGGAATTTTATAGTGGTTCGGAGCCAACCCTGCTCTTACGTCCACTCTCCAAGCCTTACTTGGAAGTTCACTATAATTCCTCGGATTACATCTGGTTGTTTTACAAGCTCACAACCAAACTTGTTATTTTTACGAGATCATAACAAACTCGGTCGGTTTTTACAAGTTCACTGACTGGAACCAATCTGATTGTTTTCACGGGCTCACAATCAAACTCGGTTGGTTTCTTCTGGCTCACCAACCACAACCTATCGGATTGTTTTTTCGGGCTCACAATCTAATCCAGTTGGTTTTTCCCTGGCTTACCAACCAAAACCTTACAATGTTGGTTTTAACTAGCTCACCAACAAATCTCAACTCCCTTGATTCAAACTTCTGATTGAATCAAGTAACAAAATCAGAGTATAAGTGTTTAAGAGTTACAGCTTCGAAAAAAAACAGATTTAACAATATAAGCAATATGAAAAGGAAGAAGCTCTCAAACAAATTTTTGCTCAAGGAAGACGTGGCTTCTTCTTTTCTGGATCCTCTCTTGAATATGCCGGTGGTTGAGGATCAAGTGATTGAGCCTTGAATATGAGGAGTACTTCAGAAATCGATGTAGGCGCAGTTACTCCTCATTTCTCTTTGGAAGGGCTCTAATCTTTCTTTGGTGATTATAAACTTGAATGCCCTTGATTTGAATGTGTGTTCTCTTCTCTCTTTTTCTTCTAACCACTTTTCAGAGCTTTATCCTTCAAAATTAGCCGTTGGAAAGAGTAAAAGAGCCGTTCTGTTATCATTGTGCAGCCTGATAATATGACCGTTGAGATCGGAGTCGACTCGCGCGACTTCGAGATGGCTTGGCTAAAACTGGAGACGACTTGCGTTCTTCGAGAGACGACTCGCTCACGACATCTTTAGAAGTATGGGATAGACACTCTTCCAGGAGACGGCTCGCGACATTTCGGAGTCGTCTTGCCAAAAGTGAAAGATGACTCGCATCCTTCAGGTGTCGACTCGGTCTCAGTGTATCAGAAACTGATTTTCTATCTTTTCTTATTGGAGTCGACTCGATCACAACTGGAGTCGACTCGGCCTCAGTGTATCAAAAACTGACTTTCTATCTTTCTTGTCAGAGTCGACTCGCTCACAGCTGGAGTTGACTCGGCCTCAGAAGCTTTGAAAACTCGATCTCTGACTTGGTCCTCGGAGTTGACTCGGCCTTAGTGGGAGTCGACTCGGTGTCAGTGCTGCAAAAAATATTTCTCCATCTTTCTTATCAGAGTCGACTCATCCATAGCTGGAGTCGACTCGGTATTAGTTGGTTTGAAAGTGGGTCTTTTGTCTTTTCGCAGGAGTTGACTCGCCCTCAGTCGGAGTCGACTTGGGCACTGTACCTTGAAAAATACTTCTCTGTCTTTGCTCTATGAGTCGGCTCGGTCTCAGTCAGAGTCGACTTACGCTCTGCACTCAGAAATTCTGCTCTCTGTCAATCCATCAGGAGTCGACTCGAAAATCCTTGGAGTCGACTCGAGTGCATGCCAGATAGCAGCCTTTATATCAGAGTCGACTCGAAAATCCTTGGAGTCGACTCGAGTGCAGGGCAAAGACTAAAATGGTTCCAAACATTGTGAAACTAAATTTAAATTCCCTGAACTATTTTCTTAAGGTATTCAAACATATTTAACAATATATTTTTTGAAACACTCACTTGAATTCATTAGTATAATATGAAATATACTCAAGTGTTTTGGGCTCATCAAAATCAAATAGGAGAACAACAATTACTCAACTCTTAGTTCTTAAAATAACAAAACCTTGCAATGTCCAGCGATCATAATAAATGTCTAAGATAATAGTTCAACTTAAATAATTCTATCTAAGATAACTTACGTCACAATCCTTCTAGTCGCTCTCCCATTTTGGAACCCCAATAGACTAGTTCTCGAAATCTGTAAAACAACAAAAAATTGTATAATGAACTAAACAACCCAGTAAGTAATGAACACTCAAGCTAGATAAATCAAGCAATAATATGTAGAAAATAAATATATATGTAGTTCCAAGGTACAAATCAAATATTTCTTAAATTCTTAAGATTCTTTTCATGGTTTCGAGATTCTTTTACATATTCAATTTATCTTGTCGATCTTGGACTATGACCACATGTTTCCTAGGGCAGGGTCATCAACACCGACTAATCTTCTTGCAGTGAGTCCATCAAGACAGTCAATTGCCAACGTATCTGCCCCCATTGGCGGAGTCCTCAACATAGCCAGGTCGAAGTTCAATTAGTTCTCTATTTCATATTTCAGTTATGAAAACATGCAGTGTCAAAACCAAATATCGTTCATATCTTAATTTCTTTCAATTTATCTTATTCAACTCAACAGCCAGGAACTATGACCACATTTTTTCTGTGGCAGGGTCATATCACCGACTAATCTTCTTGCGGTACCAATGTATTAGCCGCTATTGGCAGGATCCTCAACATAGCCCGACTGCTAGTCTGAATCTATTTCAAGTTATTATCTTTTCTTACATTATGTTAAGTGTTCCAAACCGAAAGGTAAAATGTTAGAGCAATCGAACACAATCTAAATAAGAAGCAAATACGTTCAATCAGAGTCATACAATATTCTAAAAATATACATATAACCCATGCATCAAATTCGTAATCACGAATAATTTGATTCATACAACATACATAGTTTGTCGAGAAATCTAGTAAAGAGGTTACATTACTTACTTCGCGAACACGATCCACAATAAATCCAATTAATTCTGAAATTTCTCGCAGAACCTAATATCTGAAAATCATATTCTTCTTTTAAAATTCATCACAATACATGTATACAAAAACTTCAATTTTAATATCCGCCCAAGGCTGATCTTGTAGAAGTGCCTAGCACCCCGAGTTTGGGTTCATACCCGTAAACCATCTCCTCTCTTTATTTATTTATTATTATTACTATTATTATTATTTTTCTTCTTCTTTTCTTTTTTTTCCTTCTTCTTTTCTTTTTTTTTTCCCTTCCTCTCCCGACTCCTCTCTTCTCCTATGGCCAAACAGGGGGCCCATGACCCCCCTTTCCTTCTTCTTCCCTTTCGGTCAGACTCAGGGGCGACCGTGGTGGTCGGCCTCGACGGTGGCAGGAGGCGGCTGAGCAAGCCCGACCACCCCCGGCGGCTGGCGGCCGCGAACACGCCGGCAGCTAGAGCACATGGGCCGAAGTAGAGTACCTCATTTTGGACCCAAATCCGGCGCTTGGCCGGCTCCAAACCACCATACATCATGGCTAATCACCAAGAGAGGAGGAGGAGAAGGCCTTACCTTAGCCTCGACAAAGGTTCGGCGGCTTTTTTTCTCTCCGGCGAGGAAAAGGACCACCCCCTATGGCTTTAATGGCTCTCTTCCTCTCTCTTGGGCGGCAACACAAAGAAGAACCCCCCTCCCTCTTCTTGGGTGTGGCTGTTCTACCTGATACCACAAAGGAGAAGGAGAAGAAGCCTTAAAATAGGGGCTCCTTCTTCTTCAGGATGGATCCTCATCCCCCTGCCTCATCTGCGACGCAAGTGAGGCCGAAACTTGGGATTGGGTTGGTCAAGTGGAGCGGGCCCTGTTCCGGGGTTTCACACTTACAATTTCCATATCATCATCCAGGAATGAAATTATTTTTACTTGAACAAGTTGCAAGTATAGGGTCATCATGGTGTGTCTCCACGCAACGATATCAAGAATCTAATAAATGGAAATGAAAGTTACCTTGCTATTTTTCTACCAAGCTCAAAAAGATAAACATAGAATGGTTGATCAATTGGTTCAAAAGGCCATGTATTTGCCAATGGAATTCAACACAACCTATTATACAATGCAACCGCAAGGCATTGGGGTGGTTCTAGCACTTTGTGCTCCTTCTTGACCTGTCTTGTCTCTTGGCTACCTCTCCACATGGTTGAAGGTTATTTTCAATGTCTCGGTGAACTATTCTTTGGCTGTACATGCTTAATTTCTTACTATGGATTAGGCTGGAAGCCTCTTATATGCTGGTGCAAGGTGCATTGCTAAGTGCTCTATTCCCCAAGCAAAACTTACTGCAATTTGGAAGGGGTTATGCAAAGCCATCTTCAAATTTAATAATACCTCACAAGTTTGGTTAGAGGGGGATTCGAATATGTTAATCGCATGGATTAATGGCACCCTAGTTAATGCTACAAGGCACAAATCCACTATTTTAAGATGCATGGCAGATGAAGATGTAGAATAGAAACTTCATGGCTACATATATTTACTAGGAAGGAAACCAATCAACTGCTTGGTTGGCCAACCTCAATGTAAAGAGTGATTTTTTTCTTCTTGGAAAGTGGTCTCCATAGCTTTCTAAACTGCCATTTTCAAATTTAATACCTCACAAGTTTGGCTAGAAGGTGATTCAGATATGTTAATCTCATGGATTAATGTCACCTTAGTTAATGCTCAAGTCACAAAACCACTATTTTTAGATGCATGGCAGATGAAGATGTCTCTCAGAGCATTCATGGATACATATATTTACCAAGAAGGAAACCAATCGACTGATTGGTTGGCCAACCATGGTGTAAAGAGGGATTTTTTTTTTCTTCTCAAAAAGTTATCCCCATAGTTTTCTAATCCACTACAATGCTTATTGCTCTTCTTTTCTTCGTTTTTAGTTTGGAGAGCTACTTCAATCATGACCCTCCGCACCCCCGCCACCCCGACCCCAACGAAAAAGAAAAAGAAGATGAATATAGAAAGCATAGAAAATTGAACTTGAATGCCTAAAAATGTGGTATTTACTATACTCTATTAGGCGACTCTAATTTTATATACTTTGATTTATTCTAAATTGTATAAACCTTTTAAAAGAATTCTAA
Source organism: Phoenix dactylifera (assembly GCF_009389715.1). Lineage (NCBI taxonomy): Eukaryota > Viridiplantae > Streptophyta > Magnoliopsida > Arecales > Arecaceae > Phoenix > Phoenix dactylifera. Next base: position 32,437 of record NW_024068910.1, on the reverse strand, counting down.
CGTTCAATTATGAAGATAATTCTGCAACTTATTTATTGCGATCATACAATTATTTTCTTTTTTTAAAGATTAGATGATTGCAATTAAGTATTGAGCAAATTATGATTTATTAATTTATAGAACATTGAAAAGAAGGTTGAGGATCCTTGGGATTTGCCAAAATTGGCATATGAATGGAATTTTGTTTGATATATAAATCAAAATTTATTCTATAATAATAATCAATATGGATAGTTTTGGAAATAAAGATTTTCCATAACTCATCTCAATCCCCTCTCCCAGATCCAAATCTCACATTCAATGGTATCTTTTTATAACTCAAATTCCTTCCCGTCTATCTTAACGAACATCCTTCCAATAATCTTATTCCCCTTTATCTCTATCTCCCTCTTTAACAACCTTATTCATCCTTTATATTTATCTCTCGTTCTTAAATTTTTATTTTTATTTCATTTTCATGTATTTATTACTTTTTATGTATTTATTAGTATTTAGTACTATTTCTTATCTAAATGCACATCATGCATATTTGCGTGCTGGTTTCCTTTAAAGAGAGATTGTTGTTACAAATATTTTTCAATGTGATTGAGAAATCACAAGAGATAGCAATTGTTATAGTAGTTGGAAAACCTTAATAGAATCCTTTTATGGTTGGAAATCCATGAAAAATAAGGCAGGATATGAATTTATATAAATTCTAAAACCATAGACAGGCCCATCACAAACCCATTGCATTGCAAGAATAGCCTTCCATAATCTCCTCCAACTCAGTAACTCTCAATGCTAAGTGTTGGAATTTGAATGAATTTTGAAAAGTTTTAAAGAGGTATAAATAAAAAAGATTTGTAACCCCCAAATTTTTAAAAGAGTTGTTGTAACCTTTAAGTATTTCAAATTCCATTTGGAAGTTTCAAAACTTCCCATTATCTCTCATTATGGCCTTAATGAGGCCATAAGTATTCAACCGTTATGGTTGGATTACACAAGGCCTATAAAGGAGCCATTCCTTGCATCTAAAAAAAAACAATACAAAAGTCTTCTTCTTGCTCTCATTGTTTCTCTCTACCACCATTCTCTTTTTTACAATTTTCTATATTATTTTATATTTTGGGCAACCGATATAGACTAGGTAATTTGCCTACTACAGATGTGCACTATAGATTAGGCCCGCTATGAGCCGTTTGGGTTGTATCTTGGAGCCGTCGCTGACCGCCAGTACCTGCACATGGGGAGGCAATAACGGCTTTAGGACAGTGCGTCTCTTGGCGTGCCTCTCACACCTCACAGGCCAGATATTTTCTTACTACTATTTTATTATAATTGTTAGGTTTTCTTTTTTATGTGATTTAAATATTTTACAAAGCATCTTGCTAGATCAATATTCTAAAGCCGTTGTTTCATTGTTCCATATATATATATATATATACTGCAAGATGCATTGTTGAATACTGTTCATCTTTATTAGAAATCATTGTTGGATACACTTTAAATATTATATATATATATAGTTTAGTTTTAGATTCTCAATTTTAACTTTAAACTATTTAATTAAAAAAAACCAGTTTATTGTTAAATTAAAAAAGCAAGTTTACTGTTTAATTAAAAAAATACTTTACTATTTAATTAAAAAAATAGTTTATTGTTTTAATAAAAAATAGTTTACTGTTTTAATAAAAAAATAGTTTACTGTTTATTAAAAAAAATAGTTTACTATTTTAATAAAAGAAATAGTTTACTGTTTAATATAAAAAAATAGTTTACTATTTAAGAAAATAGTTTACTGCTTTAATAAAAAAATAGTTTACTATTTAATCAAAAAAAATAGTTTATTGTTTTAATTAAAAAAATAGTTTTGGCTAAGATATATATTAAAAAAAGGAGGAAAAATTAAAAGGGAAAAGTTTGATTGATTAAAGCTATAATAAGTTTTGGAAGATCAAAAGAATTTAATTAGAATAGTTAAAAAATAAACTCTTAGGATTTTAATTCCCGATAATAATTTGCTTCAAGCAATAAATGGTCATTTAATGAGAATTGTAATCATTTGCTTGCAAATATTAAATCTAATTGGTGACATTGGTGTTGTTTTTTTCCTTTACAATTATTAATATAGTTATTGTTACATAGTATATTATTAAGAGATACTCTTAGTAACATCTTGTTTACACTTATTCATTAGTGATGTTATTGTTATTATTTTTTCTTACAGTTGAATATTCTACTATCCTTTTAAACTTTAAAATCTTAGAGTTTAAAATTTAGAATGACAAATATGGAAGAAGCCAATAGTATTAAGCCCGAAAAATTTAGTGGACAAAATTTTCGTAGGTGGCAAAGACAACTTAAATATTGGTTGACTGTGTTAGAACTTGTATCTGCAATAGAGGAACTACGGTCTAATCAAGAGTTACCTTCTCGAATGACTAATGAGCAAGTAGAGTACCACTGCTATAATAGAATACTTAGTGCTTTGTCTGACCACCTTTATGATGTGTATCATGCCACTACCTCAAGTGCAAAAGAATCTTTGGATACTTTAGAGGCTGAATATGAGATAATAGATGCTGGCATTGATCGGTTTACTGTCTTAAATTATAATAGTTATAAAATGGTAGACAATAAACTAGTGGGAGATCAAATTCATGAGTATCAAGAACTTCTGAGAGGAGTTGAGAAAAAGGGAACCAAATTTAGTGACAATGCTAAAGGACGAATTATTGGTGTTGGTAAAATCTCCATATCACCCTCCTCATTTATTGATAATGTATTGTTAGTTAATGGACTAAAACATAATTTATTAAGTATAAGTCAATTTTGTGACAAGGGCTTTAAAGTGTCATTTGAATCGTCACTATGCATAATTAGTAGTCCAATTGATAATGAGATCATACTCACAGGACATAGGCATGGAAATGTTTACATGGTAGATCTTGATGATCTCACCATGAAGGATGGCCAATGTCTTGTAGCCATGAATCCCAAAGTCAATGAGACTAGTTGGTTATGGCATCGTAGGTTAGGGCATGTTAGCATGGATTTAATCTCTAAATTAATTACAAAGGATCTAGTCAAAGGGCTACCAAAAATAGACTTTGAGAAGAATAAAATTTGTGCTGCATGTCAATTAGGGAAACAAACAAGAAGTTCCTTTAAGTCTAAGAACATAGTTTCAACATCAAAACCCTTAGAACTAATTCACATGGATTTGTTTGGACCCACTAGAACTGCTAGTCTAGGGGGTAAGAAATTTGGTCTTGTAATTGTTGATGATTTTTCACGTTTTACATGGGTTTCATTTCTTGCACATAAAGATGAGTCCTTTCCCGCTTTTATTAAGTTTTATAATAGAGTTTCGAATGAACTCAATCTTAAACTAAAAGCAATTAGGAGTGATCATGGTACCGAGTTTGAAAATCAGTATTTTGAAAAATTTTGTGAAGAAAATGGTATCAATCACAACTTCTCGGCACCTAGGACACCTCAACAAAACGGAGTGGTAGAAAGGAAGAATCGCACACTAGCAGATATGGCTCGTACCATGGTGTGCGAATCGGATCTACCAAAGTATTTTTGGGCTGAAGCAATAAATACCTCATGTTATATTTTAAATCGTGCTCTAGTTAGATCCATCTTAAAGAAAACACCTTATGAGTTGATAAAAAGTAAGAAACCAAATATAAGTTATTTTCATGTTTTCGGTTGTCGATGCTTTATTTTAAACAATGGAAAGGACAATCTCAGTAAATTTAGTGCTAAATCAGATGAGGGGATCTTCTTAGGTTATTCCTCATCTAGTAGAGCATACAGGATCTTCAACAAGAGAACTCTCGTTGTTGAAGAATCTATTCACGTTGTTTTTGATGAAACTAATGGAGATTCTTCTAGAAAAGAAGAAGATGGTGATGCAGGTATACTTGAAGACCGAATGAAGGAATTCTCCATACAAGACAAACAACATGAGGATGAGGTCAAGGAAGATACAAATCAGCAAGATGAAGAAGGTCAACCTCCATCAAAAAATCAAGATCTTCCTAAAGAATGGAGGTATGCACATGGTCATCCAAAGGATCTAATCCTTGGTGATCCTTCACAAGGTATAAGAACTAGATCCTCTTTAAGAAACACTAGTAATTATCTTGCTTTCGTTTCACAAATAGAGCCTAAATCACTAGAAGAAGCTGAAAAAAATGATAATTGGATGAATGCTATGCAAGAGGAATTAAACCAATTTGAAAGAAATGAAGTTTGGACTTTAATAAAAAGACCCCCTAATGTTTCAATTATAGGCACCAAGTGGGTGTATAGAAATAAACTAGATGAAGATGGAATAGTATTAAGAAACAAAGCTAGGCTAGTGGCCAAAGGATATAATCAGGAGGAAGGAATAGATTTTGATGAAACTTTTGCCCCTGTTGCTAGATTAGAGGCTATTAGACTGCTTTTAGCATATGCATGCTTCATGGATTTTAAACTCTATCAAATGGATGTAAAAAGTGCATTCTTAAATAGCTATATAATGGAGGAAGTTTATGTAGGACAACCTCCAGGTTTTGAAAATCACTTACATCCAGATTATGTGTATAAATTGCATAAAGCATTGTATGGACTTAAGCAAGCTCCTAGGGCATGGTATGAAAGATTAAGTAATTTTCTAATTGAGAACAAATTTAAGAGAGGAAATGTGGACAAAACCCTCTTTATTAAAAGAAAAGGAAATGACTTATTGCTTGTAAAAATTTATGTGGATGATATAATTTTTGGTGCTACTAATGATAGTCTTTGTCAAGAATTTGCCAAGCTTATGCAGGGAGAATTTGAAATGAGCATGATGGGTGAGCTCAACTTCTTCCTTGGGCTGCAAATAAAACAATCAGAGGAAGGCATCTTCATCAGTCAGTCCAAGTATATCAAAGAAATGTTGGAGAAATTCAAGATGAAGGATGCAAAAGAAATCAGCACACCCATGGGCTCAAGTTGCAAGCTTGACAAAGATGAAAAAGGTAAAAGTATAGACTGCAAATTGTACAGAGGTATGATAGGCTCTTTACTTTACCTTACTGCTAGTAGACCAGATATATTATTCAGTGTTTGTATGTGTGCTAGATACCAAGCATGTCCTAAGGAATCACACTTGCAAGCTGTTAAAAGAATTTTTAGATATCTAGTAGGGACATCTAATGTAGGCTTATTGTACTCTAAACAATCTGATATAAACTTAATTGCATATTCCGATGCTGATTTTGCCGGGTGCAAACTCGACAGAAAAAGCACAAGTGGCACATGTCAATTCTTGGGTGCCAACTTCGTTTCTTGGTTTAGCAAGAAACAAAATTCAGTTGCCTTGTCCACAGATGAAGCTGAGTACATTGCAGCCGGAAGCTGTTGTGCCCAAGTTCTTTGGATTAAGCAACAACTTGAAGACTTCGGTATTAAAATGGACAATATACTAATTAAGTGTGATAATACAAGTGCAATCAACTTAACAAAAAATCCTGTCCAACACTCTAAGTCAAAGCATATAGAGATTAGGCATCATTTTATTAGGGATCATGTGCTGAAAAATGATGTGGTGATTGAATATGTATGTACTGAAAATCAATTAGCTGATATTTTTACAAAGCCCCTTTGTAAAGATAGATTCAATTTCTTAAGGAATGCTTTGAGCTTGTATGATCCTAGCAAATGAATTGAACTTGTATTGCATTGCTTTGCTACTCGAACTAGTAATCCACCTCAAGGCAAACATAAGTGAAAACATAAATTCATCTAAGCTAAATGACGAACTGTTTGACTTTCCGGAGGATGGTTACCCTCCCTTGGACTCTTCATAGAGATATTTTCAGAGCCTATATCATGGGTATTCGAAATTTGGTCAAACATTCCTCATTTCAACATTAATAAGTTAAAAATCATTATCAAATCATTATAAGATGTAATATTAAGGGGGAGGATCACAAACAAATTCACTCTGTGTTTATCAAAAGAAATCATGATTGATTAGGGTGATTAAACAAAAATTTTGGAAATGCAGTCTGAAATTTTTCTTTGTGCCGGAGACGTCTCTGGCAAGTCGCCGAGACGTCCCCCCAGGGGGAGACGTCTCGCCTTAGTCGCCGAGACGTCTCGGGGACCGAATGAGGACTTTTTAAATAGGTCGAAATCGCTCGAGCCGACTCGAGCTCTCTCCCTCATTCCCGACCAAAACGGAAAGCCCTAGCCTCCATTTGCTCTCAACCTCAAAACCTAGCTTCCATTTGCCCTAAATCGCAAACCCTAGCATCCATGGCACCAAAGAAAGCTAGGACAACCCGTGGGAGGCGACCTAGAGTAGCGGGCGACGGTGAGGAACGGCGGGAAGAACCCTCCGCGCCTTCTCCTCCGGTTGCTCCGCCAACCACGACGATTTCCTGTGCAAATCGCACAGTCACGACTGGTAGGTACATCGATTTTTCCTTTCTAGATCATGAGGGGTTCTCTATTGGAGAGAGACTCCGAGCCCAAGGGTGGGAGCACCTTTGCACCCTCAAAACCTCGACCTACCCCGGCCTTGTTAGAGAAATGTTTAGTGATATGGCCTTAGGGGACTTAGGGTACACTGCATATGTCCGAGGGACATTGGTAGAAATTAATGAGGATGTCCTATCCACTGTCCTACAAATTCCTAAGGACGGTGAGGCACCGACCTCACATCCCCAAAGGGAAATAGCCCTAAACTTGATTCTAGGAAGAGAGGACTGCGGCCCTCTTGATGTTGTCTACTCCCAGGACCTAAATGCAGAAATGAGACTTCTTTTAAGCATTGTCAATCGGGTCCTATTCCCTAAAACCGGTCGCTTCGATTTTGTTTCGGAGCGAGATTTAGTTATAATGCACCATATCCTACAAGGGATCCCCCTAAACCTCCCTAGACTCATGCTAAATTACATTGCCCAATGTCATAGGTATTCTAGGTTTAGTATACCCTATGGCATGATCTTTACCTTAATATTTAAACACTTCAAGGTTCCCATACCACCAAATGAACCTGCAAAGGCCCTAAGAAACACCGACTATTACAATGAGGGCTCAATGAGAAGAATGGAATTTCACAAGATAGATGGGTCGTGGGTCAAGGTTCCAAAAAGAAAAGCACAAACCATAGAGCCTGAAATCCCACATCATGAGTCTGACCATCACTCTCCTCCACCTAGCCACATGGACATCCCTGATATTCCCTCCAGCTCAGCTGGACCTTCCACATCCATGCCACCACCTCCTCCAGTCAGTGGGACCTCCTTCCTATCAGAGGAGCAGATGCACACCTTAGCATCTGTCATTTGTCAGCAGATGAGGGAGGAGATGAGATCCATGATGACTGCGGAGCTGGCCCCCATCAGACAAGAGCTGAAAGATATTAAAGCTCAAATTGAAGCCCAAGAGCAACAAATAATTGGGGTGGGTGCCACCGAAACCTGCAGATCATTAGAGCTCAAGGACAGCTTGAAGGCCATTTCCAAGAGCCTCAAAGAATTGACAAAGCCAGATGGCAATGTGGGCACTTTAGTTGCCCAACTTAGAGGCAGAATTGAGATGGCAACCTTAGAGTTTGAAGCACTTGTGGCAGGTTTCCACAAGTCACAGGGAAATCACTTTAAGACCCTCATGGATTCTATCAATGGTTTCATAGATGCAGCCTGTAAGGCTTATGCACAAAGTACAACTGGTAGGCACCATGAGGAACGACGCCGATGATGGATATCCAGTAGGATCTTCTTTTTTTTGTAAATCCTAGGCCATTTTGAAACACTTTTGTATTAGAAATCAATACTTGTAATGATTTCTTCTTTTTGACTATGTAATGACTTCAAAATCTCACAATGATACATGAATACAATCCCTTTTTGAAAAATGTGTGTACATTGCCATTTCTGTGGATGTGTTTCTGTGAATATGAATGTGCCTCTTGATGTGTCATAAGAATCTCAAAACATACATTAAGTATTTAAATTTGGCACAACTTATCAAAGCATATGAAACAGGGGGAGCACAACCTGAATATCAAAGCGGGAGTAAAATGAATGCTGAATTCTACTATAAATTGAGTCTTAAGGATAATTTGTCCCCTTCATTGTTGATGACAAAAAGGGGGAGTGGTGGTATCAATATTGTAAGGGATATGGTTATTGAAGAATATTGATTTTTAAGATAATTGCCCTTCTGGAAAAGAAAGGGGGAGTCAAAAAGAATCTAGCTTTCAATTATCTTCAGCATCAATATTTCATTCTAACTTGATTCAAATTCAGTTCATATGATAAAATCATTTAAGAACAATTCTATGCACAAGGAAATTTGAGTGATGCACATTGTATCTAGTTCAAATCAAAACATTATACTTGTATATCTGATCAATACTGTGTATATGTTTAAATTTCAAATTTTGCATATACTCAGTGTTTTGTCATCATCAAAAAGGGGGAGATTGTTGACCCCCTAATGGATTTTGATGAATACAAAACACTAGAGTAAAATTCCATTATATCTTAACAATTCAATTGAGAAATTCATGTGTTTTACTTAGAATATTGTTAAGAAATGTCTAGGCAAGTTCCCATAATTTTTATGAATTTATTGAAGAATATTTTGAGCTAAAGAAAAAGTTCAGGGACAGCCGAGACGTCTCCTGATAGTTTCAGAGACGTCTCAGGCACAAACAGGAAGAACTGGCACACTTGGAGACGTCCCCGACACCTACCGAGTCGTCCCCGCATTAGCGGAGTCGACTCTCTCAGTAGCGGAGTCGACTCTCTCAGTGGCGGCAGAAAGACGTTTTTCAAGGGATATGCGCGAGACATCCCCGCTGTACGCGGAGTCGTCCCCGCAAGCAAAAAGGAGACTTCCCGAGTCGTCCCCAAGATGGCGGAGACGGCTCTCTCAGAGTTTTCCAGAGAATGGTTTCTGCGGTGATAAGGAAGCGGAGTCGACCCTGAGATAGCGGAGACGTCCCCATGCATAAAAGTGCAGACAAGCCAAGACGTCCCCTGAAAGAGCGGAGTCGACTCTCTCAGGGAATTCCAGAGGACATATTTTTCAAAGATAAAGAAGCGGAGTCGTCCCCAAACAAGCGGAGTCGTCCCCACTCAAAAAGTGCAGACAAGCCGAGATGTCCCCGTAAAGTGCCGAGTCGACCCCAGATAAAGTAAAAAGTAAAAATCCTGTAGGCGAGACGTCTCTCGCTGTAGCAGAGACGTCCCCAAAGCGCCTGGGACGCGACTGACAGCTTTTCAGGTTTGGTTTGAATTTCAAATCCTTCTCTTTTTGTTTCTAACGACTATATTTGCTTTTTGGGCTATAAAAGGGACCTCTTAAGTGGTTCTCAACAACTCTTCACCAACCCAAAAGCAAAATCATTCAAGAGAGAAAAGTTCAAGAGAGTGAGAGCATTAAAGTGTAGAAATCAAGTGCATTCAAGGTTCTCTTGTGATTTCAAGCTCAACCGCTCTCGTGCGCTCGGGATTCAAAGCTCACACTCGATCCTACGCACTCCACATCGGAAGAATCAACATCTCCCACGCTTCCAACGGCAAAAAGATTCTTCCGGGTTAAATTGTTCATAATTGATATATTTGCTTTTTAGAGCTTTTATTCTCTTTTGTAAACTCTTTGATTGTAATGCTTGTTCAAGTCAAGGGACTTGGAACAAGGGAAAGGCGTCCCAAGCCTAAGAGAAATTGGGGGTTTAGGGTTTGTTGTGAGCCCGGTGTAAAACAACGAGTTGGGTAGTAAACTCGCAAAACTACCGTACTGTAATCTTGGATTATAGTGGAAATATCCAAAGGCGCTTTGGGGAGTGGATGTAGGAGCGGTGGAAGCTCCGAACCACTATAAAACCGTGTGTTTGTGATTGTGTCTTCTCATCCCACTATCATTACCTTATTTCATATATTTGTGTGTTTTAATTTTAATTAGCCGAAGAGTTTTAAAACACCCAATTCACCCCCCTCTTGGGTGACCATCTCTGGGCAACACCTTTCATACCATGCTCTAGGTGCTTGTTTCAAACCATAAAGAGCTTTGTTCAGTTTATACACATGATTAGGGTATTGATGATTTTCAAAACCAGGAGGTTGTTCTACTTACACCTCATCATTAATATACCCATTCAAAAATGCACTCTTTACATCTATTTGAAATAATTTAAAATTCTTGGAGCATGCAAATGCTAATAATAATCTAATTGCCTCTAGTCTAGCTACAGGAGCAAAGGTTTCATCAAAATCTATACCTTCTTCTTGATTATACCCCTTTGCTACTAGTCTAGCTTTATTCCTTATTACAATTCCATTTTCATCAAGTTTGTTTTTATATATCCATTTGGTGCCTATAATTGAATATTCAGAAGGTCGTTCAACTAGATTCCATACCTTGTTTCTAGTAAATTGGTTTAATTCTTCTTGCATTGCATTTATCCAATTTACATCTTTTTCAGCTTCTTCTATGTGTTTGGGCTCAAAATGTGAGACAAAAGCTAGATGATTATTTAAGTTCCTAAGAGATGCTCTAGTCCTAACAGGTTGAGATGGATCATCTAAAATTAATTCCTTAGGATGCCCGTGAGCAAACCTCCATGCCTTAGTCAGCCCATGATCCACAATAGTCTCTTGGCTTGATGATGCATCTCCAATTAATTTTTGATTATCATCTTGTAACGTCATCTCATCTATCTTTTCTTCAAGAATTTCAGTATCATCATCAAGATTAACTCTCTTACTAGAAGAGGTATCACTAGAATCATCAAAAACAACATGTATGGATTCTTCTATAACTAGGGTTCTTTTATTAAAGACTCTATAGGCTTTACTAGTTGTAGAGTACCCTAAGAATATACCCTCATCAGATTTAGAGTCAAATTTTTCTAGATTATCTTTTCCATTATTATGAACAAAATACCTACATCCAAAGACATGAAAATAATTTACCTTTGGTTTTCTGTTTTTCCAAAGTTCATAAGGTGTTTTCTTTATAATGGGTCTCAAAAAATTATGAGTTATCCCCTTTTTACTACAAAACTCATCAAATAAATGATTTTCAAATTCGGTTCCATGATCACTTCTAATAGCTATGACTGAAGTATCTCTAGCATTGGTTACTTCCTTATGAAATTTCTTAAAAACTGAAAATGCTTGATCTTTATGAGCTAAGAACATGACCCAAGTGTATCTAGAAAAATCATCTACAATAACTAGACCAAATTTATTTCCACCTAGACTTGTGGTTCTAGTTGGTCCGAATAGATCCATGTGTAGTAGTTCTAGAGGTCTACAGGTAGAGACACACTTTATGGATTTAAAGGAGTTCCTTGATTGTTTGCCATATTGACAAGCTTCACATATTTTATTCTTTTCAAACTTTAGTTTTGGCAAACCTATCACGGAATCTCTTTTAACTAGTTTAGATATTGTGTCCATGCTTGCATGACCTAACTTACGGTGCCATAACCAACTAGCATCATTATCCTTAGTTTCATTAACAACTAAATATGGGTTATGTTTGGCAAGATCCTCAAGGTCTACAACATACACATCCCACGTCTTATTTCTTTAAAAACTAAACTATTGTCATTTGAGTTTGTTATGATGCATAGTGATGGTTTGAACATAACATCATAACCTCTATCACACAATTGACTAATGCTTAGTAGATTATGCTTAAGACCATCAACATATCAAACATTATCAATAAAGGTTGAAGGGGTAATTTGTACTTTACCTATACCAATGATGTGACCTTGGTTATTGTCTCCAAAAGTCACAGCACCTCCCTTCTTAGTTTCAAGGGTGAAGAATTGATTCTTGTCACCCGTCATATGTCTTGAGCAGCCACTATCCAAGTACCAACAATTTTTGTCGGCCTTGGCTGCAAGACACTCCTATACAAGCAAATCATATACATTTAGGTACCCAAGTTTTCTTGGGTCCTTCATGGTTAGTAATGTTGGTTCCTTTTGGAACCCAAATTCTTTTAATTTTTCTTTTAGTTTTACCTTTTCTATAATCACATACATTTGCTTTATATCCTAATGTTCCACAACAAAAACAGGTTATTTTCTTAGTTTTACTTTCTCCTGCTTTAACAAAGAAGTTACTAAGGAGTTTTTGCTTATTTTTAGGTTTATACCCTAAACCTGCTCTATTGAATACAGCTCGTTGACTATTAAGTATCATCTCTAATTTTTCTGAGCTATATGTAAATTTTTCTACAATAGGCTTGTACTTTTCAAGTTCGAGTGTCAGTTTTTGTTTTTCTGTTTTCATATTATTTAATTCTTTTGTGAGACTCTCTTTTAAGATATGTTTATTATTTTTAAGTTCTACTATTTCTTTGTTCAGCCTTTCGTTATCTTTAGTTAAGGTATTATTCTTTTGAATTAAGATTTGATTGCTTATCTTAAGTTCTGAATTTTCTTTGATAATAATATCTTTTTCTTTAACTAATGTATCATATTTCCGGAGGTGAGTTTGGTTAGTTAGTTTTAATTCTTTGTTTTTTAAGGTTTATTGTCTTGTACTTGTCCATTAATTCATTGAAGGCATCATATAGTTCATCGAAAGTAAAATCTAAATGTGTTGCGGATGTTACCTCATTGTCGTTAGCCATAAAACACAGATTGGCCTTTTCTTCTTGTTCTTCATCTGATGATGATGATGTGTCGGAGTCCGATAGGGTGGAGACGAGGACTTTCTTCTTCTTGTACTTGCTCCCCTTCTTCAGCAAAGGACACTCAGCTCTGAAGTGCCCTGGCTTCTTACACTCGTAACATCCAATCCCCTCATTTTCCCTTTCCTTACCTTTATCCTTGTGATAGGAACTTGAGGGGCCTCTTCTTTGATGTGAGGACTTCTTCCGGTTGATGAATCTTCTGAATTTCCTTACAAGAAGAGCCTCATCATCATCTCCCTCATTGTCTTCTTCTTCACTGCTACTACTGCAAGATAAGTTTTTGTTAGTAGAAACAGATTTTAATGCTATTACCTTTTTCTTGTGAGAAGACTCTTCTTCGCTGTGTTGTTTCATTGTGAGCTCGTGCGTCATTAGGGATCCAAGAAGTTCCTCAAGTGGAAGCTTGTTCAAGTCTTTGGCTTCTTGGATTGCCGTCACCTTGGCTTCCCATGACCTTGGTAGACAGCGAAGAATCTTTCTGACAAGTTCACTGTTAGTATAATTTTTGCCAAGGCTTTTTAGGCCATTGACAATGTCAGTAAACCTAGTGAACATGCAAGTGATTGTTTCATTAGAATCCATCTTAAATAACTCATACTTATGAACTAATATATTTATTTTGGATTCTTTGACTTGATTCGTGCCCTCATGGGTCACTTCAAGTCTATCCCAAATCTCTTTTGCAGAATTGCAAGTAGAGACTCTATTGAATTTATTTTTAATCTAATGCACAGTAAAGCACATTCATTGCTTTGGCATTGAGTTGTGCCTTCCTAAAGTCATTGTCATCCTAATCTTTTTCAAGTTTGGGTACAGTGACACCCTCTACATAGATGGATGGGATGTATGGTCCATTTAATATAATGGTCCACATCTCATAGTCTTGGGCTTGGATAAATATTCTCATCCTAGCCTTCCAATATGAGTAGTCGGATCCATTAAAGAATGGGAGTCTTTGGGTAGACTGGCCCTCAATGTGGAAAGATCCAAATGGGGTTGTCATTTTGATCTTTTACTCTTTGGGTGAAAAGAGTTCAGGCTCTGATACCACTTGTTGCCCAGGTAGACAATCCAAGAGGGGGGGTGAATTGGGTTTTAAAATAATTTTTACAATTAAATGGTTTGTGAGATACTAATTAATCCTTTTTGCAAGTTGATTAATTAGATGCTATGAGCAGTGAACGAAATGAAAGTGAGAGAGACAAATGCAATCACAAACATAATGATTTTATAGTGGTTCGGAGCTAACCCTTGCTCCTACGTCCACTCCCCAAGCCTCACTTGGGAATTCACTATAATCCCTCGGATTACAGCCGGTTGTTTTACAAGCTCACAACCCAACTTGTTGTTTTATGAGGTCACAACGAACTCGGTCGATTTTTCCAGGCTCACCGACTAGAACCGCCCGATTGTTTTTCCGGGATCACAATCGAACCCTTACACCATTGGTTTCAACCTAGGCTCACCAACAAACCTATATACCCTTGATTCAATCCCCTGATTGAATCAAGTAAGAACCAAATGGAAAGAACAAAGACAAACAGGAAAAATAGAGCTTCTAAAAAGCAGATATACAGCGATATATATAAGAGAAAAGTTAAGAGTCCTCAAACACGTTTGAGATGAAGTAGAGAAGGGCTTCTTGAACTTTGGGTCTCCTCTTGAATGTCTGGAAGACTTGAAGGCAGGAGGAGACTTCTTTAATGCTGGGAAGAGTTGGTTGACTGGAGTTAATAGGCCTCTTCCTTCTTTTCCGTTGAAATCAGTTTGCAGATGAAGGATTCTTATTTTCTTTTAGTGGAATGTTACTTCTCTGCTTTGCCACAGTCCTCTGTGGCTATTTAAGCCATTTCCCACGGAAACTAGCCGTTAGCACACTTTACTAGCCGTTCTGCACATTCTGCACATCCTGACAATGTGTCCGTTGGGGTCGGAGTCGACTCGCGCGATCTGGAGTCGACTCGGCTGTAGCAGGAGTCGACTCATGCTTTTCTGGAGTCGGCTCGGCAACTGTTCCGGATTTGAATTAAAGTGAGCTTCTCGACTGGGAATCGACTCGACTTAACCCGGAGTCGACTCGCCAAAATCTGGAGCTAACCTTGCACTTTTGGAGTCGGCTCATCCCAAGGAATCCATAGATGTATTCTTCAACTTGGCTCACTCGAGTCGACTCGTGAATTCTGGGAGTCGACTCGGCGCTCAGAGGCCGAACTTCCGATCTTCTGTCTTTTGGCTCGTGCAGTCTTGGAGTCGACTCGAACTGTTCCGGTGTCGACTCGGCTCTCAGTATTCGAAAAGCAGTCTTCTGTCTTTTTGGAGTAGCGCTGCCTTGGAGTCGACTCGAACTGTCTTGGAGTCGACTCGCGTCTCAGAGACAACAATACTGTCTTCTGTCTTTTTGGGGTCGCGCTGTCTCGGAGTCGACTCGGGCTTTGCGGGAGTCGACTCGCCTCTCAGTGCCCGAAAGTTGGTCTCTGACTTTTGCCTTGTATAACACTGAGAGTCGACTCTCGCTTTCTTTGGAGTCGACCTGCCAACCATCGGAGTCGACTCGCGTTCCTCAGGAGTCGACTCGGCTCTCAGGGTCCGAAAACTGCTCTCTGACTTTTTGTCTGTAACTTCCTGGAGTCGACTCATACTGCTCTGGAGTCGACTCGGCTAGCATCGGAGTCGACTCGCACTCTTCAGGAGTCGACTCGCTGACAGGTTTTGAGTTGTATCTTTCTGCTCGTCTGTCTGTTCTCAGTCGGAGTCGACTCGTAATGTTTCGGAGTCGACTCGAGCCTGTGCCAGTGCTTCTGATACGCTTGGAGTCGACTCGTAATATCCCGGAGTCGACTCGAGTCTCAGATTTTGGTTCATCTTGACTTCTCAACTTATCCAAAATATCTTGAACCAAAACTAGATGCACTTAACCATAAATTTATAAGATTTTCACTGAAACACTAGATTGAATTCATTAGTAATCATAAGATATACTCAAATGCTTTGAGCTCATCAAAATCAAATAGGGTTTTAATCAATCACTCCACAATCTCCCCCTTTTTGATGATGACAAAACATTGAGTATATGTAAAGTGAATTGCACAACAAACACGGAAATAAAATCTATAAATGAATTCAAGTGTCTGGTTATTTAATTTATCCAAACTTGAAAGGTGTGAAACAATAAATTTTGGAGTTAAAGCTCCCCCTTTTATTTGGAATTATATAAGCCTTCATGTCATGCAATCAATTGTTTGGCTTATATGTCTTTAATGATTTTGCTCTCTTAAAAATTCAGATTCTCCCCCTCAACATATGCATTCAACTTTGTTTTGATTCTCTGAATTTTCTTTTAATGCATTGAAGCTTTTGAACTTAAATTTTTGGTTTTTAGAGGAAAAATCTGTTAATTTGTTCTTGAGTAGGATTCAACATATCTCCGAATATCCCTTGAATAGATTCTGGAGATTACTCCATTAGGAGCCCCAACAGAGAGATAATGAGCCCTTTATCACAAAATTGTGAATAGATTCTGGACAAGTACAATGCTATTATCTTTAGGATTTGTGATTATGCATACAGATGCTTCAATTGTGACTTTAAACCCTTTATCACAAAATTGACTTATGCTAAGCAAATTATATTTCAATCCCTTAACTAATAAGACATTTTCTATAAAAATAGATGGAGTAATGAAAATTTTACCCTTTCCAATGATATGCCCTTTACCATTGTCTCCATAGGTTACTACTCCACCCTTCTTTGATTCCAAAGTGACAAATTGATTTACGTCACCGGTCATGTGTCTTGAACAGCCGCTATCTAGATACCATCATTTTTCCACTTTATCAGCTGCAAGACATCCCTGCAATCAAGATCAAGAAAGAGCTTTAGGTACCCAAACTATGTTGGGTCCTTTAGGGTTAGTACTTGATGTTCCTTTTGGAACCCAAACTTTCTTGAATTTAATCTTTTGATTATTACTTAATTTGTTTTGACTGGACTTTCTATAGTTACATTCATATGCTCTATGTCCTAATTTATTGCAGCAATGACAAGTAATATTTTCACTTTTAGCTTTTACAAAAATGTTCTTTAAGAATTTTTGTTTCCTATTTGTTTTATATCCTAATCCAGCCTTATCATATACAGCTTTTTGACTATCAAGAATCATATTTAATTTGGTAGAACTAAGTATAAATTTATCTACCAAGAATTTGTATTTTTCAGCATCTTCTTTTAACTTGATATTTTCAGCAATTAGATTCTTGGTTTCATTTGTAAGTTTCCTACTTAATGTTTCATGGTTATGAGACAGTTTTAACTTATCTTTGACAAGAGATTGATTTTCTTCTTTTAGAACTTTATTTTTATTGATTAGTTTCTTATGTTCTTCCATGAGTTCTAAGAATGCATCATGTAATTCATCAACAGTAAAATCACAGTCAAGTTCAGAATCTACCTCATCGTCATTGGCCATATGACACATTTGGGCCGTCTCTTGATGATCTTCCTCTTCAGAACTTGACTCCTCACTTTCACTCCATTCAGCCATGAAGTTCTTCTTTTTCAGTTTTCTTGCCATCCATTTCAAATCTGGGCAATCTATCTTATAATGCCCGGGTTTGTTACACTCATAGCAAATAGGAGTTTCTTTTTCCTTTTCTTTGTCCTTACCCTTTTCTTTGCTTGAGCTACCTTTGAGGAAGGGTTTCTTTCTATAAAATCTATTCTTACCTCTCATAAATTTTCTGAATTTTCTTCCAAGCATAGCCATCCCTTCTTCATCAAATTCATCATCATCATCTGAATCTTCCGATTCAGTTTGTTGTTTAGGGGTGGTAATCTTTAGGGCATGGGCTTTCTTCTCTTAACCTCATCTTCCGAGTTTTGCCTCATTGTCAACTCATGGGTCATGAGTGATCCTAGAAGCTCCTCTAATTGCAGTGTGTTGAGGTCCTTAGCTTCTTGAATTGCGGTTACCTTGGCCTCCGAAATTCTTGGTAGAGACCTGAGAATTTTTCGCACCAATTCAGAGTTAGTGTAAGACTTTCCTAAACTCTTAAGCCCATTTATAATGTCAGTAAAACGAGTAAACATATCAGTTATGGACTCAGTAGATTCCATTTTAAACAATTCATACTTGTGTACTAATATGTTTATCTTTGACTCCTTAACTTGATTGGTCCCTTCATGAGTGACCTCAAGTTTGTCCCAAATTTCTTTAGCAGAGATGCAAGTAGATATTCTATTAAATTCACTTACATCTAATGAGCAATAAAGTACATTTATAGCTTTAGCATTTAACTGTGCCAATCTTCTATCACTTTCATTCCAATCCATTTCTGGTTTGGGTATGATAGTGCCCTCTATATTAAGTGTGGGTGTGTGAGGTCCTCTAGTAATGATGTACCATAATTCATAATCTGAAGCTTGAATGAATATCCTCATCCTAGCTTTCCAATATGTGTAGTTTGTGCCATTAAATTGAGGTGGTCTATTTGTGGATTGCCCCTCACTCATAGAACATCCCACTTGGGTTGTCATGATCTTTAACTCTTGATTGTGAGATCAATGAGTACTATTGGAGCATCTTGCTCTGATACCACTTGTTGCCCAAGGTGACAAGCTAGAGGGGGGGGGGTGAATTGGTTTCTTTTAATTTTAACTATTTTACTTGTGTCAAATGAATGATTAGTAAGCTAAAACAGATCACAATACAAACAACACAAAGTATAGTGGTTCGGTGCTCTCCTTAGCACCTACGTCCACTCCCCAAGCGACCCCTTGGGAATTCACTATAATCCCACGGATTACAGTTGGATTATTTTCCGGGCTCACAATCCAAAAATCTTTACACTTTGGTTTTCCGGGTTCACCAAAAACCTATGTTGGTTTTACGGGCTCACCAACAAACCTTTGTTGGTTTTACGGGCTCACCAACGAACCTTTACAATTGGTTTTCCGGGTTCACCAATCAACCTATTCCGTTGGTTTTGTGGGCTAACCAACCAACCTTTACAAGTAGTTTAACAAATAAAGAAACAAGATTTAAACTCCTAGATGAGCAAATAAAACAATATAATCTACAAAGAAGAGTTTAGAAAGTATTTATCGCTTGTAGTGACTTCTCTCTTCTTTGTCAAGGATGCTTCACTCTTCAAGGGAGGATGGAGCTCTTGATGACTCTTTGAATCTGCTCAACCCCTTTCTTTGATTCTTGAATGAAGCACTTGGATGAAGAAGATTAGGGCACTTTCTCTTTCTTGTGTACTCTTTGATATTCTTTTTAAAAGGATCTTCTATCTGATGAATAGTGCCACTTTAAATAGTCTCCTACATCCATTGGACAAGCTCCAATGGTTAGAATTCAAAAACTAGCCGTTACTCACTGTTGGAAGGACAAAAAGTACATCTGCAGAACTAGCCGTTATGCTTCTGCCCGTGTTTGGGTCGGCTCAACCTGTCCTTGGGTCGACCCAACTTTCACTTGGGTCGACTCAAACATTCCTTGGGTCGACCCTCTCAGAAACACAGAAACTTGCAATTCAGCCTTCCTTCACTTGGGTCGACCCAACTTTTCTTTGGGTCGACTCAAGGTTCAGTTGGGTCGACTCAACTTCTTCTTGGGTCGACCCTAACAGGGTTTCCAGAGAACCTTTTCTGTCTTCTGTTCTGTCTTGCCTTTGGGTCGACCCACACAGGGTTTGGGTCGACTCAAGCTTGGGTGGACTCAACTATATCTTGGGTCGACCCTCTCAGTAAATCCAGAGAACCATTTTCTGAGTTGTTTGAGGATCTTGATGTTTGGGTCGACTCATGCTTCCTTGGGTCGACCCAACTCACTGTTCATCTGTGCCATTTTTGCAGAAGTGTGCCAAATGCTTTCTTGATGTGCCGGGGTCGACCCAATCATCCTTTGGGTCGACTCAATCCACACTTTGCTGCATCTCAAGGTTAGATTCATTCAAATAAACAATGAAATGTATCTATATCAATTTATACAAATATACTGAGAGTAATAGACTTATAAATGAAGTATCGATTTAACTTATAACATACTCTAGATAATTGCTTGTTAATCATCAAAATAACACTATCATCCTCAACTTTGATACATATTCACCTGTATCTAGGATAACTACAATTAGAATTTTAATTGCTTTAGCATCAGTGCATAACCTAGTAATTCATCAAATGGATATTAAGACTGCCTTTCCAAATGGAGACGTAGATGAAGAGATATATATGGAGCAACCTGAAGGTATTGTAGTTAAAGGTCAAGAACATAAGGTCTGTAGGTTAGTTAAATTCTTGTATGGTTTAAAAGAAGCTCCTAAGCAATGGTATGAGAAGTTTGATAAAGTGATATTAGAATATGACTTTAAGATTAATGAATATGATAAGTGTGTATGCTACAAAGAGAGTAATGGAGAACATATGATCTTATATTTTTATGTTGATGATATATTAATATTTGGGACAAATTTGGAGATAGTAAATGATGTTAAGTCTTATCTTTCTAGAAACTTTGACATGAAGGATTTATGAGATGCTTATGTAATTTTAGGAATGAAGTTGGAAAGAACACGTAATGAAATTACTCTTAATCAAAACAGCACTATAGAAAGAATGTTAAAAAGGTTCGATTATTTTGATTGTAATCCTATATCAATACCATATGATCTAAATGTGCATTTGAAGAAAAATAATGGTGAACCAGTATCTCAATTGAAATACTCACAAATGATTGGATCATTGTTATATATAGCAAATAAAACTAGGCTGATATAGCATATGCTGTTGGAAGACTTAGTAGATATACTCATAATCCTAACAAAAATCATTGGGTTGCTTTAGAGAGAGTCTTTAAATATCTTAGAGGAACCATGGAATACTCATTGTGTTATAAGGAATTTCCGAATGTAGTTGAAGGGTATAGTGACGCGAATTGGATAACAGACAATATAGATGTGAAGTCCACTTCAGGATATGTATTTCTTTTGGGTGGAGTAGCAATATCTTGAGAATCTAAGAAACAAACTATTATCTCTCGGAGTACTATGAAGTCAGAACTTATAGCTTTAGATACAACTTGCTCTGAGGTTGAGTGGATTAAGAACTTGATGCTTGACATGCCTTTAGTTAAAAACCCATACTTGCCATTTCCATACATTGTGATAGTAAGGCAGTAATAGAGTTAGTAAGGCAAGCACATACCAATAAGAAAATGAATAGGCATTTGCAAGTGAGGTATAAATCAGTTAAAAGCCTATTGAATAAGAATATTGTGTCTTTGGAATTTGTAAAATCTGAGAAAAATATAGCTGATCAGCTGACCAAAGCTCTTTCTAAGATAGCTATCATTGACTTGTCGAGGAGGATGGGCTTAAGCCCATAAGGGAGTCACCTAGGGAGGTAATCCAACCTTTGTGATTGGAGATCCCATGAAGAAGGTTCAATGGATAGAAACAATCCATATTGCGTGACTCATTTTAGCACTACTTTTAAGGAGAGAGTCTCCTGCTCATCCCTATGGCAATAGTGCTTTGATATGTGACGTTAAGGAAGGGTGTTACCCTGAATGAGCCCGAGGCAGGCATACTCCTGCAGGATACAGGTTACATGTATTCTTGGAGGACTCACCTAAATGAGAGTTGTCGTGAGGCCGCGACTGTGAGAATTGGGCTGTTCTCTAATAACTCTTATGAGAATCAAGATTGAGCGCATGGCCATAAATAGCGCTAACCCGCACCAAGTCTATATCAATACTATGTGTGTGACATGTTAAAATTTGGTCCAAAGGGTCTAGTTCAAGACTTAGTTCACTATGATCCTTCATGTTAGAACTGTCAACACTAAGTGTAGGTTCAAGTCCGGAAGACACTTGCACCCATTGCATAGTATAAAGCTGCCCAAATTTTTCTATATATATATGTATATGATTTTATAAAGTTTTGAAACTTGTGGGGGACTGTTGGAATTTGAATGAATTTTGAAAAGTTTTAAAGAGGTATAAATAAAAAAGATTTGTAACCCCCAAATTTTTAAAAGAGTTGTTGTAACCTTTAAGTATTTCAAATTCTATTTGGAAGTTTCAAAACTTTCTATTATCTCTAATTATGGCCTTAATGAGGCTATAAGTATTCAACCGTTATGGTTAAATTACACAAGGCCTATAAAGGAGCCATTCCTTGCATTTAAAAAAAAACAATACAATAGTCTTCTTCTTGCTCTCATTGTTTCTTTCTACCACCATTCTCTCTTTTACAATTTTCTATATTATTTTATATTTTGGGCAACCGATATAGACTAGATAATTTGCCTACTACAGACGTGCACTGTAGATTAGGCCCGCTGTGAGCCGTTTAGGTTGTATCTTGGAGCCGTCGCTGACCGCCAATACCTGCACGTGGGGAGGCAACAACGGCTTTAGGACAGTGCATCTCTTGGCGTGCCTCTCACACCTCACATGCCAGATATTTTCTTACCACTATTTTGTTATAATTGTTAGATTTTCTTTTTATGTGATTTAAATATTTTACAAAACATCTTGCTAGATCAACACTAAGTACTCTAATTTGGTAGATTGATGTATCTACCAATTAATGCACACAGAATATTGATCTCATGGTAAGTTAGTATAAAAACTACGCTCTTATTCTCATAATCACTAATATCTTCTCTTACATATTAATACTCATGGTTCTGAAATTTGACAACAATTTGAATACAAGCCAATTTTTTTTGAGGTTGTTCTCTCAAATCTCATATCTATTGCAGGCTTATCTTAAAGTATATAACTAAGAGATGATATTCATGTAAAAGTTGTGAAGGAGATATCAATGTGATGTTAGAATTTTTTAACCAAGGAATGTAACGAATAGAGATGCTAGGCTTCAGGTGCAACAGAAAGAGGAGGTGCAACGCTTGCTTGTTATCCCTCCTGGTTCAATATTCTTTTCTAGTTATAGCCATTTATCTTCTAGTTCTAGTTCTTTAATTTCTTCTTTTCTTCTAGTTTTAACTTCTAATTTGATTCACTTTCACTTCTTGTTCCTTTTCATTATGCTACCTTGGTCTTGTGTAGTATGGGGATTCCCTTATCCACATCATATTTGATATTAAACTAGGATTAGGATTCCTGTAGTTTTTTTGATTTCTAATTGAAGTTGAATAATATCTGCTTGATTTGAAATTCATTGCCATTTTCCAACTCCTAATTGCAATAGGATTTCTATTTCAAAGTTTCCCAAAATGTGAGGCGACTTTTCAGTTCCTATTCACTTTTGAATTCATAGTTGACAAAGGATTTCTATTGAAGTAGGATTTATCATCAATTTTTAGAAAAAAATATTTCACATCCAATTTTCTTTGAATTCCTAATTGCTTTCAAGTTCCTAGTTTATTTTGAATTTTTGTTGCTTTAAGATTTGTTCCTGCTTAAGTTGTTAGTGCACTAAAATGCCAATTTGCTCTCTAGGGTGGTTTAGGGGCTTGTACATATTGCACCTCAGTTATCCTAGCAGTATTTGCATCCTAGTCTATTAGACTACTTGCAAGCATCCGGCAACCAATAGATGCAACCTAAACTAAGCATGCTGCTAGTTATCCTGCTAGTATTTGCAACCTAAACTAAGCATGAGGAACCCTAGTTGGAGGCCTACACCCAATAAAACTTGAATCATTTTTGATCCAATTTATAAGAGAATAATTAACCGGCATCTTATTCTAATTGATCTAAAGATAAGTTGTATATGTTAGATTACTTATTGCGATAGGTCAAATCAGATTTCCATTGATGAAAGACTTGTCTCTTTGGATTTGTTTAGTCACACATTAGCTAAATAGTTTGTCATGGAGATATGGAGTCTTTATCGCATTACTGAACTTCTTGTTGAATCAGATGAAACCAGTTAGTCTTTTTGTTCTTACACAAGCTACATTCTATAATTCAGCTATCTATCATTCTAGTGTCTCCATATGACCATTGAGTATGCGCTATAAGATCCTTAGCCATAAGGTTTTCATGGTCCATTAGAATTGTGTTTCATTCTTTTATGAAAACTGTATGCATGAATCTTAATGAAAATAATTAATTATTAGCTATAATTATTTGCAAAACTATTATTTCAAATTCTTTTAAGTTATTATTTGGTTGAGTCTAATCTATCTGAGTCATTAGGGTATTTTCTATGTTGAATAGCTTAATGCTCGCTCATAATCTAATCTAGTAAACTGCTATATTCCATATCAAGGATAAAATCTAGGGCATCATAGTCGATAAGCGAGTGTGACCATAAATTTACTAACCTCCAAAGTAGAGCAGGATATTTTGTCATTTATGTTAAAAGATCACTTGGAAGCTCATGCACCTAGTTCACATCACCATTTTTGATAGTGCACTATGAGGTGCATTGCCCATAATGATACACTTGGGCAAGAGTATAAGATCCTACTTCAGTAATAGAAAAACTCTACAAAGTCACTGTATTTGTCAGTAGCCATTGAGGTACGTTGCCCAAAGCTGCAAATAAATATCAAACATTTAGGAATGTCCATTCTTTTATGTGGAAAATATTTTGTCCATTTGGATAAATGCATAGAGCACTCATAGATAGATTGTGTGGATAGGTGATGGCAATGATTTCCCAACTATTCTTTATATTAAATATGTAAATACTTTTTAGGGTATGCCCCACTTATAACATAAGTTATATCACAAATAAGGGAAAATAATTAGGGGAGATTGAGAATTTTTTTTTAATGTTTTACACATACAATGCATGTGCCCCTGTACCAGATGATAAGAGAGAGATTACGTGGTCACCTTCCCATAACTTTTAGATTAGGGGTTGAGTTTACAAATTCATTTCCTTGTTATCAGAGAATGCAATAGTTATGTATCATATAACTTGTAAAAAGGTCACATAGCTTACGGCCTCATCACCTTATTGCTGTATCAAATTTGAGCGGGGACCACATTATCCCGCTTCAGCTTCCAAGTATCAGTAAGGCCGCTACGCTGCTTGCAATCATCCGACAATCCCGGTTCAGCCTAATCCGGTCCCGACCTCGTCCATAAACCGCTTGATCACCGTCATCAACTCATCGACCGGCTCGGACCAAGCGCCAAAATAGAAAAATGCGTGTTGTTGCCCTTTGAACTCCACCAGCTTCACCCGCTTCCCCCAACCTTCCAACCTCTTCGCGTAGTCCACGCCCCGATCCCTCAGCAGGTCGTTCTCCGCCACCACCACCAGCACCGGTTCCACCTCGACCGCCTCCAGGCTCGGGCTCTCCGGTCCGAAGGGGTTCGCCAGTGGGTGGTCCCTGGTCCCGCCGGCCGGCAGCGACAGCCTCCAGTACCTGTCGTTCGCCTCCAAGTTGAGGAACAGCTCCTTCGGGCACTGCGCCTCAGATCTCGTGCGCTGGATCCCACCAATGAACGGCATCATCAGAACGAACCCGCAGATCTGGACCGGATGCAGCTCCGCCCGGCCGGCCGCTGAACCGAACCGCACGGCCATGTGGTGGGCGATATTCCCACCCGCGGATTCGCCGGAGATGAACACCCGGCCGAAGTCGGCCGCCTCGGCGAGCCAAGGATCTTGGTCGGGCGAGACGGCCTGGCGGCGGAGCCACTCCACGGCGGAGGCCCCGTCGTCGATGGCGGCGGGGAGGCGGTGCTCGGGGGCGAGGCGGTAGTCGGGGGCGACGACGACGGCGCGGAGCTCGGCGGCGAGGCGGAGGCAGCAGTTCTGGTAGGCGGACAAGGTGCAGGAGCCGAAGCAGAACCCGCCTCCGTGGAAGTAGTAGAAGACGGGGAGCTTCAGGCCGTCGGAGGGGAGGCGATTGCGGGGTTTGTAGAGGCGGAGGTGGAGGTCGTATGCGGCGTCGAACTGGACATCCTTCCACACAACGGTGCCGTCGTCGCGGACGGGGACGGGGACGACGGGATTGGGGGATCGGAGGATGGAGCCGTCGCTGAGGACTTGGAGGATGCCGAGGCAATCCTCGACCACGTGCGGAGGAGAAGGAGCGGAGGACATGGTGGTGGTGGTGGTGGTGGTAATGGTTGGGGTTTTGTTATGTGGGAACTATGAAGGCGTATGGTGAACTATGACGGGGTTTGAGGGATGGAATATGATGGGTAGAGACTTGAGCGGAAGAGAAGTCTTTATAATGGTGTTTTGCGAACAGGTCAGTTACTTGAGAGAGTTATCCTTGACCAACGAAAGCCGGCTGGAAAGCTTCAATCGTTGACCACCATCTAGCCGCCACCTGCGTCAACGAAAGCAGAATCCTACTCCAGCGGCTACCTCACCACCTGCGTCATCTTATCTAGCCGCCACCTCACCACCTACGTCATCTTACTCTAGCTGATTCGCTAGGAAATGAACAGCTTGTTGATTGGCTATTCATTATGGTTTTAAAAATATTAGTTTACATTAAGAACTTATTACATTTGTCACTATTATCGTGACCGGTACTAACACCTTTTTACCACGTGGCCTCTTAGTTATGAAGTACTTATTTGGTATCAAATTTGGGTTCCTAGTATTATTCTTAATATATTAAATAATTCGTTAAAACATGCCATGCTCGTTATTTTGCATATCATGACGCACAAATTAGGAGGAAGTAGAAGGAGAGTTATTAAACTAGTAAGTGCCCATAGTTATATAAACTAATAACTCAATAAATTGTTTTAGAAAATAAACATAAGATACTTATTATTAACATTGGCATAAATAATCTTGGCTTTGATGTTGGCTTATGAAATGCTCTTTAGAATAATCTTTGAATTATTATGAAATGCTCTTTGGCGGCTTGATGGTTGTCCACCTCTGCTCAGCCTTCAGCAACCATTAGATGGGCTTCCATCTCAGCTACCTTCCACCTAGTCTCCTACAGCTCTAACTCTAGCTGTTCAACCTGGTACGAGAGCACCTTATAGTGCTTATGCATCAAGGCAAGAAGGTTGGCATTCTATAAATACAAAAGAAGATGAGCTTGAGCAAAAACAAAACCACCATAGATTGAGAACTTACTTTGACAACCATCTTGAATGCTATTGAGAAGAGGGTATGGAATGTGCAATCCAACAAATTGAGCCAATCTTGGGAAAAAGGATCTTATGCATCAACTCCTGGGCAATCCGAGAATCCTTCACCCCAGAGTCAGAGATCTTCACTGACCAGTGGGGTGTGTATTCCTTGAGCGTTGAGCCAATCTTCACTGCCTATATCTCCCGTTGGAGCCGGAGGATCATCGACATGGCCTCGCTCGCCGCCGTTGACGACGCGTTCCGCTCCTCCTCTAGCTCTCCGCACAGCTCCTGAATCGACTGCTGCTGCCTCGCCAGGGCCTCCTGGAGGGCGGCCACCTCGTCCTCAACCTCCACCCGGGCCACGTCGCCGGCCGCCGGCGGGTCACGGTGGGCCTCTCCCTCCTCCGCCTGATCCAGCTTGCGCTTCACGGATCGCCGCCAGGTGGTGGACGGCGGCGAGCAGCAGGGGCATGTCTCGCAGGGGCATGACGGCGAGGACCTTTCCGAATCCATGAATCCCTCGAAAACATCCAATAAATGAATCAATCTACACAATAAGCATACTTGCTCCCTTTCGAGATGAAGGGATCGAAACGGGAGGACGAAGAATCAGAAATTGGATGGAAATGAGAGAGAATCTAGGGTTCAAAACCTTAGATTTTTATTTTCTTATTTCTCTATGCCGTTTTTCCGAGAGAGAGAAAGAGGGTGGGTGGCGAAGAGAAAGGAGGTGGGCGGTTGGCGAGACACGGTTGGAGCGCGAGTTGTTGATTTTTCAGATATTTTTCCTTTGTTTCTGCTCGATTATTTTGATCTCGATCCGGATGGTATTTTAAGGATTCCATTATATTTATTATAACCGGATTTATTTCCAAAAATAGAAGAAGTTGTCCATGGGCCAACCTGTGGTTATCTTTTTAGCCCGTCCCATTGCAACAGCATGCGCGTTCGTTGTATCCATGTCCGCGGAAAAGGCAGCCCATCGATATGACATCCCTTTTTCTCATGCTCTCACCATCTTTTCTGCATAAATCTGTAAATTAATTTGATCCCCATACTGGAGATGTGGTCATCCTCTTCGAAGTACTTGCTGACATTTGCAGCATTAAAAGCTTACAGAAAATGCAAGGAAATTTATTACGTTGATTGATGTTATAAGGGTTTCCCTTTGATAATTGTGGATATTAAGACGTCCGAGATCTTGCTGTACTAAAGTGTCACCGTATGTATTATCACACTATGGTGACGCAGAATTTGCAAAGAATAAACTTTATTATCACAATATTATCCCAATGAGATCCCTTCAATAAAGGCAAATGTTATATTCATGCTTTTCTTTTGTGGGTCCTTACATGCTAGAATAGAACAAATGCACACCGATCTAATTATATGAGTTTTCTGGTGTGTCTTTTTAATTAAGTGGATGAAAAATTTGACGTGTCGATGAAAAAATAAGTGGATGAAAAAAAGATAGAAAGGATTGCTTTGTTCTAGTTTCTTAATCTTTATGTTTCAATAACTGTACTATTTTGCTGAAAAAAATTTGATGTATTAGAATTTTCATTTATCATTATCTACATTCTGTTTTACTGTAGATTTACGACTCCGCAGGCGGTAGACTCCACTTCATCAACGGATTGATCGGGACCGGCACAACCGCACAACCTCCAACGACGACGCTTCCGGCTTGACTCTCGTTTGCATTTTGCTCCTCATCCTCATCCCTTTATATTTTGATTTATTTGCAGTGATTGTCTCTATTGCTTTGTTAGATAATATTATTTTTAGATTCAAATGTCTAATAGAAAATATGAATGTGAGTATGAAAAACTCAAAAAGAAAAGAAAAATCGAAAAACTCATTTAATCTCAAACAAGAGCTCTACATAGATTTGTTGCCACAAACAAATAAAGCACCACATCAAGTTCAACTCAGAAATTAGTAACAGAATAAGTACCCGAAATAGAGTTAGATGATGAAATGAAATGAACGAAACAAAATGAGATTGACAACCAGATTCATAGTAGTATTCAAATATTTACTAAAACAATCTCCAGTGAAGAGCACAATCAGAAATTAGATGGAGATAGGATAAATAAGGATAGTGTAGAGCTTAGTGAAACTAGAGCTTATGATCTGGGTAAATGGAAACATATTGATACAAAGTTGAAGATCTATTAGTTGAAAGAGGTCCAATTAAAAATTATGATTTTTATTTTTCGAGGGATGAAAACAATAGACACTTCTTTACGATACATTACATTCGTAAGTTACCTAATCGTAAAAAACATAATAGAAGATGGCTAGTGTATTTGAAGGATTTGGATAGGGTATATTGTTTTTGTTGTAAATTATTTGATTCAACGCCTAGCATGAGTCACTTAGTCAATAAAGTAACTAGGGACTGAAAAAATCGAGAAATTATGCTAAAAAATCATGAAACGACTAATGAACATATTACTAGCATGAATAAACGGATTGATATAGAAGTGAGATTGTTGAAAAATAAAACAATTGACAAAAGTCTTCAAAAACAAATAAACCAGGAGATGGATCATTGGAAAAAAATACTATTGAGAATTATTGCTATCGTGAAAAATTTTGCAAAAAATAATTTAGCACTTTGGAAAAAGAATGAAAAGATCTACCAAAGCAATAATAGGAATTTTTTAAGTCTTATTGAAATGATTGCAGAATTTGATCCGATAATGTAAGAACATATTCGACGCATTCAAAATGGTGAAATTCACAATCATTATTTAGGTCATAAGATTCAAAATAAATTGATTCAAATGTTAGCATCTAAAATTAAAACTATAATAGTTAAAAAGATTAAAAGAGTAAAACTTTTCTATAATACTTGATTACACTCCTGATCCAAGCCATCAAGAATAAATGATCCTAGTTTTAAGATGCGTAGATACTTCAACAAGTTTAGTAAAAGTAGAAGAATATCATTTTTTAGAATTTTTAGAAGTAGATGATACCTTTGGAAAAAGCCTTTTTAGTGAACTTATAAATATAATAGAAAAGCATAAACTTGAGGTTAATGATATAAGAGGACAAGGGTATGACAATGGGTCTAATATGAAAGAAAAATAACAAGATGTGCAAAGAATATTATTGGATATAAATCCTAGAGTATTTTACACATCATATGGATATCATAACTTGAATTTAGTATTATGTGATCCTGCTAACTCATGTCCTAAGACTATATCTTTTTTTAGAGTGATACAACGAATTTATGCCTTATTTTCTTCTTCTACAAAATGATAAAAAAATTTACAAGATAATGTATCTACATTGACTCTTAAACCCTTGTCATAGTCACGTTGAAAAAGTCTTATTAAAAGTATCAAGGCAATTAAATACCAAGCTCCTAAAATAAGAGATGCCTTAGTTCAATTAGTGAAAACTAGTGAAGATCCTAAAATAAAGAGTGAAGCAACAACATGCTTAGCTACATATGAGATTGAGAATTTTAAATTTTTATTAGGCATGAATATTTGGTATGATATATTGTTTGCTTTTAACTCAGTTAGTAAGAACTTACAATCTGAAAACATGCATATTGATGTCGCTATAAATCAATTAAAAAGTCTTCTTTTTTATTTGAAAAGTTATAGAGAAAATGAATTCATGATTGCTTTGATTTCATCTAAAAAAATTGCAAATAAAATAAAAATAGAGCCTACATTTTTGTAAAAAATGTGTGATCCATAGAAAAAATAATTTGATGAAAATAGTGATGATGAGATAGTAAGATCAGCTGAAGAATCTTTTAGAATTAATTTTTTATTTATCGTAGATCGAGTTATTTCTTTAATTCAAAATAGGTTTGAACAATTCTCCATATATTAAGAGTGTTTTTGGTTTTTTGGTTAATTTTAGAAAGTTAAAATATTTGAATGAAAAGGATTTGAAAAAGTGTTGTCTTAATCTTGAAAACTTTTTAAAGTATGGTGAATATTCTGATATTGACGGTCTTGATCTATTTTTAGAGTTAAAAGTTTTAAAAACAAAAAGTAGTACCCCTACTGATACTTTTAGTTTTATAAAAAAATAGATTTTTTTTCAAATGCATGCATTGCTTACAGGATATTGTTAACAATACTTGTAACAGTTGCTTCTGCTGAAAGAAGTTTTTCAAAAATTAAAGTTGATAAAATCTTATTTACGGTTCACTATGTCACAAGAAAAAATAAATGGATTAGCTATATTATCGATTGAAAATAGTATTTTATTGAATCTTGAGTACGAAAGTTTGATTAGTAATTTTGCATCTCAAAAATCTAGGTGAATTATTTTTAAATAAAATTTTAAAGTATTTTGCATTTATTAAAATTTTTTATTTTTTTTTCAAAAAAAGGCCTTCCTTAATGAGTTCGCCTTAAGCCCCCAAATACATTCGGCTGCCCCTGCCTTTATGTTATAATGCATCATTTTGGGCTCCTTGCCTCGCCCCTCTCCTTCACTTCTCCACCTTTCTTAAGACCTACGCCATCACTCGCTCTCTCCCTATAGGCGTGCAAGTCCACATCCAAGCCCTAGCAAATCGGCATCTTTGACGTCCATCTCTTCATCTAGAGCACCCTCATCTCTACATTGAGTGCTCCAACCTAGTATCTATGCGCAATGTATTTCATAGAATGTCTATCAAAGACAACCCTTTTTTCTCCAAACTCTCTTGCAAATATAAGAAGTGAACTTTCTTGTAAATCAATTACTGCAACTTAAGTTACAATGAGACTTAAGTTAGTGCAACTTTAACTATAGAGATTCAAATAGCCCCCTCCTGAGAATTTGCACTTGCATTGTCAATGGACTTTTTTTTCCCGTTTGAACTTGCACAATGTGCTCTACAAGCTAGATTGAAATAACACCAACTAGTTTATACAAAAACTGCCCATCCCGTCTAATTGGTTTGTCAAGGCCAAGTGTTAGGTCCAAAGGAGTTTGTGGTCCATGTCTTACTGTGTACAACAAGGAACTATTTAACTCTGAGTACTAAAACTACCTTTTAGAATTGTTAAAAATAATGGCTCATATGCTGATCTCACTATCACGCCCCCGGCGGTCGCGCCAACCGCCGCACATCCGTAGGAAACTCTTTCCACGAGCATGCAAGGCATCATTACTAAACATCTCAATTTTATAAATCTAAAATAATTTAACTAAATAAATGCAATCTTATTTCATTGACTAGCTCAAGTCATTAAGTCTCACAGTTCTAAATACGCAGCAGGACAATAACTTAGCAATATGCAAACTTAGTTCTTAAAATAACAAAACTTTGCAATGTCCAGCAATCATAATAAATGTCCAAGATAACAGTTCAACTTGAATAACCCTAATATAAGATAACTTGCGCCACAATCTTTCTAGTCGCTCTCCCATTTTGGAACCCCAATAGACTAGTTCTCGGAATCTGTAAAACAAAAGAACTTGTACAATAAGCTAAACAGCCCAGTAAGTAATAAACACTCTAGCTAGATAAATCAAGCAATAATATGTAGAAAATAAATATATATGTAGTTCTAAGGTACAATTCAAATATTTTTTAAATTATTAAGATTCTTTTTACAGTTTCGAGATTCTTTCACATATTCAATTCATCTTGTCGATCCTGGACTATGATCACATGTTTTCCGTGGCAGGGTTATCAACACCGACTAATCTTCTTGCGGTGAGTCCTTCAGG